>NC_056729.1:1110102821-1110167821 GCF_019279795.1 Protopterus annectens | reverse complement strand
TAATGTTTGGTAATTTTTTGTTTCAGGTTGTAATAATGTAATACTAGTTTAATGGGCTGTTACTGTTTATACTGCACCTTAAGCAGTATATTTTGCATGTAACCAATACTTTGTAGTTGTCCTTGTCATAGTGGCCAAGGTCATGACTAAAAAGGGTCTTTGGGACCAGTTCACTTACCTGGTTAACAAAGCATATATAAAAATAAAGTGATATCATGGGTTGCAGCACATCTCGGTGTTAATAGAAATAATTTTATCTCCCTTCTCCTGCTGACTTCAAGATTTCTCATTCCCAATTTCCCGTAACCGTTTCACCTACAGCTAGTATGCCCCTGTCACCTTGCATATTCCATCATGAGGCCCTGGGGGGGAATTAGTCACTGCAGAGCACGACAGGCCAGGTTAGGAGCCATCATACCATAGCTTACTAACCCCCCCCAATAAGTCATACCTCTCCAGCATGCTGTGACCCTGTGTTCTGTAAGCTTGGGCAGGTAGTGAGGCATGGTCTTTGAGGATATCCCTGCCCTGGCATCTAAGGCAGCCAGTCCACCTCAGCATCCCACATGCCCAGCCTAGTGATTGCTTTAAGCTCTGACCTCCACCAGTGTTTGATATATGAGCCACCCTGTTTAGCACATCCCTCGCAGGATGGGCATGTCCATCCTCCCTGTTATTTTCATCCATTTCCCAAGTGGCTAATTGATCCCAGATTGCCTGGGACCTAATAAGGGCTATATCACGCTATACCACTTGAGCTGCTGATGAAAATAACATATTAGTTCTGATTAATATCAGTTAATATAAGGGAAGACAACAAGATTAAGCTACTATATATATAACAAAATTTGACCTTTCACTTGTTGCTACATTCTAATTCTCATATCATGAGTAAAATCTGAGAAGATGTGACTACCTAGTTGTGAAGGCTTAATGTCTGTGCTATATGTAGTTGAAAATACCAGATGACTGACAAGGATGTTGATAGCTTCATTTTAGCTCTGACAATGTTACTGTTTTTGTGTTTAATGATTTTATTTAGGCACAGTCTGGCTTATGGCTGCGGTGGTGCAGCGGTTAGCGTTGCTGCCTCACAGCAAGAGGTTCTCTGGTTCAATCCTCGGCTGGGGTGCCTTCTGTGCGGTGTCTGCATGTCCTCCCTGTGGTCGCGTGGGTTTCCTCCAGGTGCTCCGGTTTCCTCCCACATCCCAAAGACATGCCGTAGGTGGACTGGACACTCTAAATTGGCCCTAGGTGTGAGTGTGTGCCTTCTGTGTCAGGTTGGGCGCCAGGCTGGCAACTCAACACCGTAAAACTCCACTGCCAATCATGAGCGGACAGGTGATCTGCTGTGGCGACCCCTAACCGGGAAAAGCCGAAAGAAGAAGAAGAAGAAGAAGTCTGGCTTATGTAGCTTCTGTCTTACTTGTACTTACGTCTTTTGGTTATGTGGTTCATGCATGGAATCCGTCTATTTTTGAAGTTACTGGATGCTCATCATATTGATTACTGCTGCAATAGCCTTAGCTATATGGGTTTTATCCTGCCAAGGATATAATGGCCATCCAGCTTTCAAGGCTTCAGGACACTTTCCATGTATCCAGACTGTCAAGCAGCTTCAGCTGTTCTGAGTAAAAGACAAGTTTGGGTGAGAAGCCCTTCAGAGCTTTACTGCAGCCATAAAGTGCACACTTCTGAGACTTTCGAGGATCGAGGGTCAGATTGTGCTTTCCTTTGCTGAGCAGATAAGTTCCCTTTGGGGAAAAACTTCCATTTTCTTAAATTTATTGATGTTTTATTACCTTCCTTTTCAGAAAACTTTATTTTAAAGCTAGGAGTGTTGTATTTTAATGGACTGTCTTGAGATAGTAACATACTTTTAAACGTTGCCCTCATTTTTTTGTCAGCTTAAAAGTAGTGATGTGAAGTTCTTCTATCTCGCCGTTCATTCTTACTGATGGGTTCAGAGCCGATCCCTCGGCTCTGAGTCCACCTATTGTAAAGCTTGAGGTCTTCAAATAGCTCAAGGCCAAGTCCCTATCCCATGATGCACCTAGAGTTACCTCAGATCTAGTTTGCCACTGCAACAGATCGGAAGTTCTTGTTAGCTCAGGCCAGTAAAACTTATTTTTCAGATATTTTCGAATATTTTTTACTTATACTGATATCTAGATAGTTTTATAAAGCTCTTATAGCTTTTTGTGTATTTAGCTATATTGTATTTTCCTTTCCCTGGTGTGCTTAAAATTCTAGTTGGCCTCTTGTGTTTAGGCCTAGTTTAAAGAGTTTGTTATTACTTAGAGTGTGCTTAGTCAGTGACCTTTTGTCTCAACTTATAGAAAACTTTAGATAAGGTTTATTTGTTTAGAGTGTATTTAAAATATTTAGATAAGGCTTAGTGTGTGTTTTATAGCAGCTATCTTTTTTCTTTCAGTATAGTCTGCTTAGCATTTAAAATTGTGTGCTTTAGACAGAGGATGTTCTTCATCTCACATTGCTGCAGTCCTTACACTTGGGTAGTCCGCTGTCCTCGGTCGGCCCGAATATCAAAGTATAAGGCTGACGTCGGTCAAGGCGCATTTGACTGACATCAGGACGTCAGGGTACAAATGCGCATGACCGACGTCATATCCTCAGTCTTTTTTGCCGCATGGTCCGATGCAGAAGCAGCATTGCAAGTGCCGGTTGGCGTTCTGAGATTTTTCGATTTCGAAGTTTCCGACCGAGTTCAAAGTTGGCTAAGTACCCGTTGGGGAATATTTTAGTTTTTCTTGCCTCAGTGATTTACGGATGTCAGAAAAAGTCAATAATTGCATTTCTTGTGGGAAACAGATACCATAGAGATTATCATACTTTGTGTATTCCTTGTTTAGGGCCTGAGCACGACGTTGTTGGGTGTCGCTCTTGTGCTAGATTCAATAAACGCACTATAAAGAGAAGGTTGGATTGTGCCAGGTTAGTCTTTGGGAAGCGGTGCAATTATAAAATGCCGTCGGATGTTTCGGCGCCCGCTTCTTCAGCGCAAGGACAAAGCAGTTAAGCCTAGGTTAGAAGAACCGTCTGTACCGGACGCCGGTTCTTTAGAGGTGTCGGTGGAGCCGGTGGCTCCACCGGAGGTTTCTTTGGGTTCCCAGGATGAGACTTTATTATTGCAAGATGTGGCCTCTCAGGAGGCAGGTCAGGCTGAAGGGGCTTCTCAGGTTACTATACTCCCCTCCCTTCCTAGGGTGGCTAGGCCCTCTCCTTCTGTTTCCAAGGCTTCTCCCAGAGGCAGGCCAGGTTCAGCTTCAGTTGGTGTCACCCCTAGTTCTTCTGGAACTGTGCCCAAGAAGCATATGCTTAAAATGGCAGAAGATTTGATTTCTTTGATTAGGGTTCTTTGCCCCTCCTGATAAGAGACCTAGGGTGGAGCCTGAGCCAGGAGTTTTGAGCAGGCTTGGATGTTTCAGAGTCTTCGGCTGAAGACTTGCAGGAGTATTCTCCTTATTCTGACTCTGATGTGGATGATTCTACTCCTTCTGCTTCTCCTCCTGAGGATTTTTCTTTCAGAAACTCTTCATTCTATGAGGGAGCATTTTAAGTGGGAAGGTCAGGACTTCTCTGATTCCAGGAAAAGGCTTAGAGAATTTTAGTTTTTACCCCAGCATAGGCCTTTGGCTATACCTCCTGTTTTAGATGTGGTGGAAGATGTTTTTGCAGAGGCTTCTCTTAATCCTGATTCTTTGCCTCCTGCTCCTGTTAAACCGGATAGATATTACAGGGTGCCTGAAGCTCATAAGTATCTTTTTAAGAGTCCTAGGGCAGACCCAGAAACTGTTAGTCAGGGGCCTAAAGGTGTTAAGGCTTCTGTTGTCAAGAATCCGGTTTCTTCAGACAAAGAGGCCAAGGCTTTGGATAGATGGGGAAAGAAAGTTTATACTTCTTCCACTCTAGCTATGAGGGCTTTGAATTGCCAGTTTCACATGTTAAAATACCAAAACTATCTCCTTTCACAATTGAAGTCTAAGGTTGATGCTCTGGCGGAAGGTATTGATTGTAAAGAGTTGCAAGATTTAGTACATGTTTCTGAACAGGTGGGTAAGCATTCTTTGCAATGTGGTTTTGATGCTGTACAGGCCTCGTCTAGGGTGGCTGCCACTGGGTCAGTTCTTCCGAGGCACGCCTGGCTGAGGGATCAGAATTTATCTGACCATGTTAAATCACGGATTTTAGATGCTCCTTTACAATCTGATATGTTGTTTGGTTCTCGTGTTGAGACAGTCTTAAAGAAAATGGAAGACAAGGCTAAGTCTATGCAGACTGTTAAAGATTTTTTGCAGGTTCAGCCTCCAAAGTTTAGTAGAAATTGGCCTACTAAGGGGTGGATGTATCCTTCTTATGATTCCCGGTCTAGGGGTAGATCTAGACGTGGTAGGGGCAGAGCTCAGGGCTCTTTCAGGCCTAGAACAGGGAGTTCTCCTGCACAGTCTTCAGGTGAGGGCAGGGGTCAGTCCTTTCGTAAACAGACCCAATGACCTACCTTTTCAGCTGCCAGAGCCTTCTCGTCTGGCAGCACCTTTGGGAGGAAGGTTGGCACTTTTCAAAGAAAATTGGAGTTTAATTACCCAAGACAGATGGGTATTGGATATCATACACCACGGTTACAGGTTTTATTTCCATACCTTGCCTCCTTTCAAAGGCATGCCAGACGTTCCTCCTCCACAAAGAATAGAGGCTCACAAGCAAATTTCTCTGTTACTCCAAATAGGGGCCATTCAGCGGTCCCTATGCCAGAAGTGGGCCTAGGATTTTATTCTCGCCTGTTCCTAGTACCAAAGAAAGGGAACACGTGGAGACCAATTTTGGACTTATCTATCCTCAACACTTATCTGGACATTCCCAAGTTCAAAATGTTGACGTTACAGCAGCTTTTACCTCTGCTGGGCAAAGATCATTGGATGGTAACTTTAGATCTCAAGGAGGCTTATCTTCATGTTCCTATCAGACTCAATTGCAGGAAGTATCTGCGTTTTCGAGCTGGGACTTCTCATTATCAGTTCTCTGCATTGCCCTTTGGCTTATCTACTGCGCCCAGAGTGTTCACGAAGGTTCTGGCTCCAGTGATAGCTTTCCTCAGGTTAAAAGGAATACAGATTTATCCCTATTTGGACGATTGCCTGATTCTGGCTCAAGAAAGGGACGAGCTTCTTCATCATTTGGATTATGTGATAGCAGTGCTAAGATGCCTGGGGTATTCTGTGAACGAAATAAAGTCCAGTCTAGTACCCTCTCAAGACATGTGCTTTCTGGGTGTGAGACTAAATACAGCATCCCAGATGGCCTTTTTGACCCCGGACAAACAAAAGAATCTTTCCCTTTACTTTCATCAGTTGTCTCATCAGTCCGGGCTGACTGCAAGGACAGTCCTTCAAGCCTTAGGGTTCATGGCATCTTGTATTCTGGTGCTTCCCAATGCCAAACTGCATATGAGGAAGCTACAATGGTATCTCAAAAATGTATGGACACAGCACTGCCAGGATTTGGACACTGTCATTCAAATAATACCTTGCATTCAAAAGGAATTTTTGTGGTGGGCTCAGGAATGTCACCTAAACAAGGGACTCTCTGTGACCTGGCCAGAGGCGAGTCAGATTCTAACGACAGATGCCTCAGACAAAGCTTGGGAGCTCATCTGAATGGAAAGTGGATACAAGACAAGTGGCCTGCCAGACTACAACATCTACATATCAACTTGAAAGAGATGTTAGCAGTCCAGTTTGCATTAATAGCCTTCAAGGATTTACTTCTTCCAGGGCAGGTGTTGATTCTAACAGACAACACAACTGTCATGTGGTACATCAACAAGCAAGGCGGAACACATTCTTATCCTCTATGCAGGCAAGCAATGATTTTGTGGGAGACTGCTCTCAGTTTACAGCTAAATCTTCAGGCAAGGTTTCTGCCGGAGGACAGAACTCCTTAGCAGATGTGTTGAGCAGACAAATTATGGATCCCCACGAGTGGAAATTGGATCCTCATGTATTTCGGAAATTGACAGTGTCATGGGGAACTCCAGACATAGATCTGTTCGCTTCCCCACTAAACCACCAGCTGCCAAAGTTTTGCACAAAAGGTTTCATCCCACAGCTTGGAAAGTGGATGCTCTTTCTTTCAATTGGAGCAATCTTCATGTGTATGCCTTTCCGCCTCTGCCTCTCCTCCCAAAGGTACTACTAAAGGCCAGACAAGACAAGCCAAGGATGATTTTGATAGCTCCAGATTGGCCTCGACAGCATTGGTACCCATTACTGAGGAGCCTGGTACGGAAGCCTCCATGGCCTTTGCCTTCGATTCCACACCTGTTGTCTCAGGAGGACAGTCATTTGCTCAATGTCAAGCTTCACTCTCTGCACCTAACAGCCTGGCATATTCTGTTTTGAACCATAGTGGGCCTCCACTTCCACAACAAGTTTTGAATGTTATTTTGGAAGCCAGAAGGCCTAGTACAAGGAAAGTGTACGCAGACAAATGGAAGAGATTTTTGTTTTGGAGTGCAGCAAAGGATTTTGATGTTTCTGGGCCTAATTTAAGTGTGGCTCTTCAATATCTTACTGAGTTACTGGACAAAGGTTTGTCCTTCTCTTCTATTAAGGTTCATGCTGCAGCAATTTCGGCTCACTATGATTGTGACCCACCTTTGTTTTCTCATCCTTTGTTCAAGCAATTTCTTAGAGGGGCAAAGAATATAAGACCCCCACGAAGAGCTCCTACTCCTGCTTGGGATCTCAATTTTGTGTTGGAGAAACTCACTCTACAACCTTTTGAGCCTGCAGCTACTGCTGAATTAAAGTTTTTATCATGGAAGACTGCTTTTTTGTTGGCTATTACCTCTGCAAGAAGGGTTTCTGAGTTGCAGGCCCTTATGGCAATTGAGCCTTTCTTAATTTTCCATAAGGATAGGGTATCTTTACGCACTAATCCTTCCTTTATGCCTAAAGTGGTTTCTAGTGTGGCTTTAAACCAAACTATTCATTTGCCTAACTTTTATGCAAATCCCCAAAATAAAGGGGAAAAGATTTTGCACACTTTAGATGTACACAGGCAGTTGCGTTATTATTTGGACAGAACTAAAGGGTTCAGGCAGTCTCAGCAGTTATTTGTTTCTTTTGCTTTGAGTTCTCAGGGCAAGCCTGTGTCAAAACAGACTATTTCTAAGTGGATTGGGTTTTGCATTGCTTTCTGTTATTCCCATCATGGCAAGGAAGTTCCAGCTGGGATTAGGCCTCATTCCACTAGGGCTACTGCCACTTCAACAGCTGGGGTGCCAACTAAGGATATTTTGGAGGCAGCTACTTGGAGTTCAGTGCATACTTTTTCCAGGCATTATCACCTACCACTTTACTCTAAATCCAGGGCTGGTTTTGCCACTGCTGTTTTGCAGGGCATTTTAGCAGCTCCTGCTTCCTTATAATTTGGCCATCCTCCCTTTCCTCTGCTTTGGGATTCTACCCAAGTGTAAGGACTGCAGCAATGTGAGATGAAGAACATAGTACAGTTTTGTACCTACCATAAATGTAGATGTTCAAGATCCACATTGCTGCAGTCCAATTTACCTCCCTCCTTCCCTCTGTTGTTAGAGGCGGTTGTGTGGGTTGGGTGGTCAATTGGGTGTATATTGTCTATTGTATATATTGTACATATTTTTAGTGCTAGGATGGTTGGTTGTTGGTTTGCTGTCTTTTGGTTTTGACTTTTATTTTTAGGGTCTTCTGACATCTGGGGCAAGAAAAGACTGAGGATATGACGTTGGTCATGCGCATTTGTACCCTGACGTCCTGATGTCAGTCAAATGCGCCTTGACCGACGTCAGCCTTATACTTTGATATTCGGGCCGACCGAGGACAGCGGACTACCCAAGTGTAAGGACTGCAGCAATGTGGATCTTCGAACATCTACATTTATGGTAGGTACAAAACTGTACTTTTTCTGTCACCTTAATATTTAGGTAATTATTGTGTGTGTGTGTGTGTGTGTGTGTGTGTGTATGAGACATAGCCTGAATTTTCTAAAGGGCTTTTGATTGTTAATTACTGTTAAAATTTTTTGTAGTTGACAGTTATTCTCTGTTTGATATATTAATGGCTGACCAAGATAAGCATCCCAAGTCAGGCTTTAAAAAGTGCCCCAAATGTGGCCAAAAAATGTATGTAACCATGTCAATTGTGTGTACTGTTTAGGAGCTTTGCATTTACAGGATAGCTGCTCCATATGCCATTCTTTCTCCTCCAGAGTCCTACAGGAGTGAAAGAGGAAATTAATAGACAGAAACTTGTTGAAACCCTCCTTCCGAGAAATTTTGAGTGACCAAGATGGATCCAGTAAGTCCTCAAAGTCTTCTAAGACTTGTGAGACAAAAAAATCAAAGAAATCTTTGACTTCGGCTCCACAGACATTGGAGCCGACAGTCTTATCTTTTCAGAGCCTGTCCCCAGTCCTGGAACCGGTATCCGAAATTCCTAAGAGTCCTTTATTACAATTGGCACCACCTTTGGTCCATTCATCTTGGTCTTCTATTAGCCTTTCTGATCTGGATGTGGATCGTGTGGTGCAGAAGCTGTTACAGGCAAAAAAAATATTATCGGTTCCAACCCAACTGGCTTTGAAGCCGAAGACTCTTATACCAGCTGCAACTTTTCCTCCTCTGAGCCAGACTGGTCCTTTGGAGCCAGAGGAGTCAGACTTGTTGATTGTGGAACCTTCGGAGCCGATGCCTGCTCCAGTGTCTTCGGCTCCATTCACTCTGACATCCTCGTTGCAGATTGAGGACTCTAGGAGATGACACTGTCTGGTCAAGTCCGGGGAGGATAGTCGGACCGACTTGTTGATTCCGACTCTGCCTCTCAGGGCTTTGGCTCGGATGAGCTTGGGTCCTACTTCTGGTTCGGAGCCCACTGTCCCAGTGCCATTCCCTTACATCAGAGCAGGGGTGCCTTCGATGCCATGAGGAGAGTTATGTTTCCTAAGACATCCTCAACCTCAGGTCCGGCTTCTTCCTCCCCTAAAGCGCCTGTGTCTGCTTCACAGATCCTGGGTAAGTGTAGAGACCCAGAGCCTCAAGAAGCCCCATTAGGTGGCTATTGCTCTTTTGAGACCTCACCAGAAGCTCCCACTGATGAGGTTCCCAGGAAGAGAGTTTGTAAGAGGAAACATCTAGACTCAGGAGTCCCTAACATCTGATATTGACTTGGCTGAATCAGAAGGGTCCCCCTCTCAGAATATCTCATTTGCAGAGATACTTGAAATCTTTAGGCAGAGGGGTGACTGGCAGTCCACAAACCCTACTGAGGATGAGTCAGTTCTCCTGAAGGCTTTCAGGTCTCAGCCCTCCACTTCTTGGGTGTCTCTGCCCTTCAATGAGCTTATGCAGCTGGTCTCACGAAGGGCGTGGGAGTCTCCGGACACTATGGAGCCTGTCCCTAGTAGGCCTAATAAGTTCATATCTGCCCCCAGGATAAATCCTTCTTGACAAAAGGTGTGCCATTGATGCCATGGCTGTGGCAGCAGCCACCAAAAAGGAAATGTCAGAAACTTCCTCTTCTATCCATCCTCCTAACAGAGACTCCAGGATCATGGATAGATATAGGACGTGCATGTTTAGTTCAGCGACCTTTGCACTCCATTCGCTAAACTACTTAACCCATTTCACTAGAGTAGAAAGAGAACTCCTTAAGGAGCTGGGAGATATTCTTCAGGGTACAGTAGCTGCAGGAGCTACAGACAAAGTTGCCTCCCAGCTTGCTACCCTCAATTCCATTGTTAACTCATCCATGCGGCTCATTTCTTATGCAGCTGATGAAACGAGCAAGGCAGCAGGTACAGGAGTTGCTCTTAGGAGACACTCCTGGATGCACTTGTGTTCCTTCGTGGAGCCCTTCAAGTTATCCTTTGTGAATCCCCCTTTTGATGGCTCGTCTCTTTTCGGGCCCAAAGTTAAGGAAGCTTTGACCAGGTGTGAGCAGGAAGGAATGACTGTGTCTGCCATAGGAGTCTGTTTTTCCACTCCTACCAGATCCTATCCCAAGGGTCAAAGGGGAGGGAAATCTAGTTCCGAAAAGCCCAAGGAGCCTTTCAGGACACGTGGTGAAGCCCCCTCCAGGGGCAGAGGAGGGGGTAATAATGGAAGACGGCGCCCTCGCAGCAGAGGGTGTCCGCAAAACCAGGATGACAGAGATCACTTCTTTGGAAAGCCCTACCAGCGCTCCTGAAAGGAGGCCCAACTGTACTGCTCTGGAGGCAGTCGGGGGTCGCTTATCTTTCTACTCAGACTCCTGGCTCAAAATAACAAAAGACAGCTGGGTACAAAGTATCATTTCCAGAGGATACTTCATTCCTTTCACCACCCCCCTCCCCTCCACTGACAAGGAAAAAACCGAACATTCCACCCAGTTACAGGGAACAAGCAACAGTAGAGGTCCAACCATTGCTAAGAAAAAGAGTCATCCAATCCCAGCAGACCAGGTAGGATCTGGAACTTACTCAAGATTCTTTTTAGTTCCAAAAAAGACAGGGGACTAGAGACCTATATTGCACCTCACCAGGCTAAACAAATCTGTAAAGAAAGAGAAGTTTTGGATGGTCACGCTTCAGTCAATACTTCCCTTCTTAGGGAAAGACAATTGGATGTGCTCTATAAATCTCCAGGATGCGTACTACCACATAAAAATGGCCAGGCCATCCAGGGATCATCTGCACTTCCGGCTGGGAGCCAATCATTGCCAGTTTTGAGCCCTGCCCTTTGGTCTCACTACAGCCACCAGAGTGTTCACCAAATGCATGACAGTGGTCACGGCTCACCTGAGATGTTTAGGATTCCAGTTGTTTCCATACCTAGACGATTGGCTCCTCACTACCACCACCAGGCATCAACTTATTCAAGCCAGGGAATTCACTCTGTCACTCTGCAGCCAACTGGGCATTACAGTGAACTCAGAAAAATCTGCCTTGTCGCCATCTCAGCAAATCATTTTTATCGGAGCAGAACTGGACACCACCACCACCACGCTAAGACTTCCAGTATAAAGAGTCTTATTACTCAGTCAACAGGTCCACATTTTGATGTCCAAAAACAAGGCTCCAGCATTAGAAGTTCTAAAATTGTTCGGTGTGATGGCAGTAGCAATTATGGCCATATCGCTGGGTCGTATGCACATGCGGATACTGCAGTGGCTGTTGTTCACTCAATGGTCTTACCAAGAGCTCCCCGTGTCTCACCTGGTAATGATCGCAAACTCCTACAAAAAGGATCTTCAGTGGTGGTTGACCTCACTTCATGTCACGATAGGACGTCCCTTTGTTTTACCCCCACCAGTGGCCACGGATGCTTCCCTGATAGGATGGGGGGCATTTTCAGGGAAGAACAGCCCAAGGCACATGGACCGATTAAGAGATACATCTGCATGTCAGTGTCTTAGAGATGAGAGCAGTACTTTTGGTGTTGCAGTACTTCCAGGACTCTCTTCCTCTGGGTACGATTGGGATTCAGAGACAACATGTCAGTGGTCTGGTACTTGAAAAAACAAGGAGGAACCAGGTCATACCCCCATTGTCGTGAGGCCCTAAGAGTATGGTAGTGGGCGATTTCCACCCAGCGCTTTCTGTTAGCAACGCACATCCTGGGGAAATCCAATGTGATAGCAGACAAGCTGAGCAGAGCAATTTTGTTGCCCCACAAGTGGTCCCTCAAGAAAGAAATAGCGGACAGGATATTCTGCAGGTGGGGCCAGCCTTGCTGCGACCTTTTTGCCAGTCACATGAACACGAAATGCAGAGGCTACTTTGCCCTGATTCCCCCTCTGGGAGAAGCCCCAAGGGATGCACTCGTTCACGATTGGCCTCTGGGTCTCCTCTATGCTTTTCCAACAATCCTGTTGATACCCAAAGTTCTACAGAAAGCATAATCTCTGGGAAGGACTATCATTCTTATAGCCCCTCATTGGTCTCGTCAGATTTGGTTCCCCTTCCTTCAACTTCATCTTATGGAGGACCCTTGGATTCTGGACCCAGTTCCAGACCTTTCTGACGCACTTGTTGGGGGAACTTCATCCCTCTCTGCAGTCCCTGAAGCTGACAGCTTGGCTGCTGCAATTCCCATCATAGCCAGGTTCCACAGCCTTTCCAATGAGACCAAGCAAATACTCTTATCCTCTCATAAATCCTCTACGAGGAAGCTATACCTTAGCAAATGGAAAAAATGTTCTATATGGGCCTCTAATAATAATATTGATCCTTACCAAGCCCCTATGTCCTCTATACTAGAGTTCTTGACTATGATCTTCAATAAAGGAGCTGCAGCAGCCACAGTCCATGTTCAACTTGCTGCCATTTCTAGCTTTCATCTTCGATTCGAAGGTTTGAATATAATGTCACACAAATTATCCAAAGCTTTTCTGAAAGGGACTTTTCATCTCAGACCACCTGTGAAATCTCCCTATTCCCCATGGAATCTAAATTTTATGCTTTCTCACATCATTTTTCATCCATTTGAACCAGCTTCCTTATGTGATCTTAAATTTTTGTCATGGAAAACTACCTTTTTAGTGGCTATTACTTCCGCCCGCAAAGTGTCAGAGCTTCAAGCATTATTCATTAATCCTCCTTACATGATTTTCCATGCTGACAGAGTCTCACTTAGAACAAATCCCTCCTTTTTGCCTAAAGTTTGCACTGAAACTAATCTTAACCAAATTATTGAATTGCCAGTTTTCTTCCCCAATCACTGCATCAATCTTGAATACATGCTGCATAAACTTGATGCCCACAGACAGCTCAAATTTTATCTGGATAGAAGAAAAGATTTCAGGAAATTGAATCAGCTTTTTGTTTCCTTTTCAGATTCCAGGAGAGGTATGCCAGTGGCTAAAATAACTCTGTCTAAATGGTTATTCGATTGCATCACCTTTGTTTATTCATCTGCCATTATGCCCCTACAGCATAAGATTAAAGCTCACTCAACCAGAGCAGTTTCTACATCTTCTGCCTTTTCTGCCAAACTTCCTATTGATAACATTTGTGCAGCAGCCACTTGGTCAAAACCTCATACCTTTATCACTCATTACAAGGTTGACAGAGCCTCCTTTGGGTCCACCGTCCTGAAAATATACTCCCGTGAGCCACCCTAACTCTAGGTGCGTCATGGGATAGGGACTTGGCCTCGAGCTATGTGAAGACCTCAAGCTTTGCAATAGGCCGACTTGGAGCTAAGGGATCGGCTCCGAATCCATCAGTAAGAATGAAGGCAAGATGAACAACTCACATGGAACCTTATGGTAAGTACATAACTTTTTAACTAACTTTAAACATATTTTCTGTGGGAAAATTAGGTACCTAGGTGTGTACTAGACTCACAACCACAAGGGCCTTTAGGGCCTAGCCATGCATCTCAAATCTCTGAACACTTCTGTCAGGAGACTGGTATAGTGTTTGAAAGTGCTTTTTCTGTCAAAGAAAAAGGTAACTTTTGTGTCTGGTAGTTGTACCAGCATCTGTTGCCCCTCTTCCCTGGGAAATAGTCACCATTTTCATCTTGATCATGGAACAGACTACTGGTCCCATGATTCAGTCCTTCTTCCAGCCTCAGAAAGAAAAAAAGTTAATTAAACAGCCTTTGCCACCACAGCAGGCTAGCAGTTTGCCACAGCCACAAGTGGGTGACTCTGCTTGGCCAGTTGTACCTCAAACCACTTAACTTTTACTACAGATCCCTCTGGTGTAGCACCTACAGCACACTATGGACTGGGGCTTAGCCATATCCTCTGCGGCTGGAAGAGTCGTCTCAGTGGGCTAGAGAGAGCCACACTTGTTGGTACCAAGACAGGGAACAGGGAAGGTTTCCTTGTGGTGCCAGAATGTTGTGCCTATCCCTGGGGAAGCAGCTGCTGCCATTAGTCAAATGGTTGGCTCCATTTTTCCTGTCAAAAAGAAAAAGAAAATCAAGCACATATCTACTCCGCCTCAAATTTCTGTAGACAGGAGTAGTTTACTGGGTGTGGCGTAGGGTTTAATTCAGGCTATTGATCCTTCTTGTATAATAGTTTCTTGTAAAAGAAAGAGGGATTCCTCTTTCATGAAGAGATTCAAGATTCTGAATCTGAACAGGAAGATGCAGAGATGGATTCAGTTTTTTTACTCAGATTTCTGATGAGGAGAGCTCAGTTTCTGATTCTCCCTGTGTGTGTGTGTGTGTGTGTGTGTGTGTGTGTGTGTGTGTGTGTGTGTGTGTGTGTGTGTGTGTGTGTGTGTGTGTGTGTGTGTGTATGTGCGTGTGTGGGGGGGTTCTTTTTCCTCTAAGACTATTGTTAGAATGTGCCTATGTTTTCAGTAGGAGAACACTGAGGTTTCTCAGTCACTCAGAAATTACTATGAGTTGTTACAGAAGGATTTTCCAGAACCTACACCTATTCTTCTTGTACTGTCAGCTTTAGAGGGTGTGTGTGTGTGTGTGTGTGTGTGTGTGTGTGTGTGTGTGTGTGTGTGTGTGTGTGTGTGTGTGTGTGTGTGTGTGTGTGTGTGTGTGTGTGTGTGTGTGTGTGTGCATGCGTGTGTCTATCTGTGTGTACCTGTGCCTGCAATTTCACTGCTAGTAAGCCAGCTGCCTCTAAACAAAGGCACATAGGATGTATAAAATTTCTTACTCTTAAATTTTTATGAACTATTCCCATACCTGACTCAGCAGTTATATAATCTTAGTTGATCCCACTCCTGCTAAGCACTCAGTTAATTCTGATCCTACTCTTTCTGGTAAGGATGGGAAAATTATTGATAGGTATGGAGAAAAAGTGTATACTTCTGCAACTTTTGTTTTCAGACAAATTTTGTTCTGACAAATTGTGAAAGTACAAGGAATGTTTTATCTGCAGTTTTCCTCTTGTGAGGAAAATTCTGCTGTAAATAACTTAGTTTTTTCTTTTGCACAGGTCACTACTCATTGTTTGCGGTGTGTATGACTCTGTTGATACTTCTAGAGCTGTGGCCACTGGTACTGTTTTAAGGAGGTTTGCTTCGCTGCATTCTCAGAACCTTCCAGATGATGATAAAACTGAGCTTTTGAATTCTCCCTTGTATAGAGATTTATTGTTTGGTCCCTCTACTGCAGAGGTGATCAAAACGTGAGGAAAGAGGAAAGCTGATCTGGGAAATCTCTAAGATTTTTCAGCTCAAATTTTCAAAATGTCCAAGGAATTTTCTGTCTCTTTTACCATTTTGGCAGAAAAACAATAAACAGTCTCAACAGAATTCAGATAAACAGATGTTTAGTAAAGAATGACAAAAGATTTCAAACAATTCATCTCCAGCCTGCCAAAACCAAGGACGTTCCAATATGTCTGAATGACTATTCAAAACACCTTGTGAACCACTCCTGCCCTGGCCCCCTTTTTCCTTCAGAAAGTCTTAATCTCCATTTTTACCTTTGTCAACAGATAAAAGTGCAGGAGTGTGGGACACCAAGGACAGGTGCAAGCACATGACTATCTAGGAGATGCTTGCCCTGATCAAGTCATTTAATTTTGTGAACCATATTTGGCCCCCCAGGACCTCTCCTGTTCTGTCAGCTTTAGAGGATGTGTGTGTGTGTGTGTGTGTGTGTGTGTGTGTGTGTGTGTGTGTGTGTGTGTGTGTGTGTGTGTGTGTGTTACTGCCTTCAATTTCCCTGTTAGTCAGACTATCTTCTGCACCAAGAGTGTTCCCACTTTTCTTCCAGAAAGTCTTAATCTCCATTTTTACCTTTGGCAACAGATTGCGTCAGACAAACTAGTCCTGAATTTCATTCAAGTTTACAGATGACAGTAGGAGGAAATTCTTCCATTCCAGGGGGGTCATTCCAAATCCTCCAGATCAGACGCTCTCTTGTTTCTTTTCTTCATCACATGCTTTCTTAAGGACTGATAGATCCAGTTCTACCTTCTCAAGTGGGGAAGGGGTTTTATTCAAGGATGTTACTAGTGCACAAGAAAGAAAATGCCTGGAGACCAATTCTGAATCATTCTTTCCTAAACCTGTTTGTGATACTGCCTTAATTCAAAATGATGTCACTTCACAACCTGTTACTCTTTCAATTTTCCTGCTAACACTAGAATTATAAGATGTTCAACATCACATTCCTATTCATCCAGACTTCAGATGCATCTTAAGGTTTTATGGGTCTGGATCACAGTATAATTTCTCTGCCTTACCTTCTGGACTATGCTGCACTAAGAGTGTTCACAAAGTATATATTTCTAGTTATAGCTCATTCAGGCTACAGAGTATCCACATTTTCAATATTTACACTGCTTGCATATTTTTGAGAGTCTTTTTCAAAGTGTCAGGAATCTCTCTGTCTCTCTTGGGTAATAGATCTCTCATACAAGCCGGGATTCCAAGAAAACAGTAAAAGTATTTCTTGACGGCCTCACACAGGAGTGCATTCCTTGGATGTCAACTAGACACCCCATTTCAAAGAGCTTTTCTTTTACAGGAAAAATAGATTCTTAGATCTATTTCTAAGGTTTTCCACTCGGACTTTGGTCACTATGAGTGAATCTCAAGATTTTGTGTCTCGTAGCATCTGTGATTCTCATTTTATCCCTGGTAAGACTCCACATGAGAAAGATACAGTGGTATCCGAAATCTCTATTCCCAGCATCAGCACCATTTATCTTTTCAAATCCAAGCGTTGGGGCTTCTTATAAGGGAAATATTTGGTAATCAGACCCTCCAGAGTGAGTCCCGAAATGTGGAGCCTGAATGGCTGAAAGATCGGAATTGTATATATTAAGATGCTGTTTCTCAGACTATTCCATTTTCTCTGAAGTATGGCAGTCTTGGAGTTCATATATGTTCAGGGTGTGTGTGTGTGAGGGGGGCGTGAAGTTTTAAGGAGAAGATTGATTTTTGAGATTTGCTGTTTTCCTGTGTTTTCGCTCTCTCTCTTTTTTTTTGGCACTTGGCATTTTGACTGCTGACCTTTCAATAGGGAGCCAAAATATTTTTGGTGGAAACAACAGATATCCTTAAATCCAGGCTTCCCCTTCTCCCTCCGTGCTCCAAAACAGTGAGTCACCATAGACACATCAGTCTTTGCTTGGGGAGAAGTTTCAGGAGGGATAAAAATGCAGAGGTGTGGGACACCACAGGTGCAAGCACATGAATGTCTAGGAGCTGCTTGCCGTGATCAAGGCATTCAACTCTCTGGATCATATTTGGCCCCCAGGACCTCTCCATTATGGTTTCAAACAATACTAGGTCATGCTTCCTTTGCAAACTAGCCATGTTTCCTTGGGATATAGCTTCACAGCACAGTCTTGTCTCTACAGGCATTCTGTCAGAGCAAAATTCTGCGGCAGACAAGCTGAGCAGGACCAGGGCAGAAATTCATGAATGGAAACTTGATCAGGAAGTCTTCTAGCATTTGATCCATCTGTGGGGAGTTCCTGAAGTAGACCTTTTGCCTCCTGTTTGAACAATGAACTGGCAAGATTTCTGTTGCCAGGACTGAATGACAAATACCTTGTCTTTTCTTTGGAAAGGAATGTCCCTGCATGCTTTTCCATACTTTCCACTAATATCCAGAATATTTTAGAAGATTCAGAAGGAATCCCCCTAGATCTTTGTGGTGATTCCCTTCTTCCTCACAGACTGGATCTACTCACACAAGAACAGAGTTGTTTGATGTAAACTGACGTCAGTCATTTTCAACTGACTGCCTGAACAGTAAGGTCTTAATTCCTTTTATGCACCTGTTTACTGAGGACGTGCAGCAGATACTAATGGAAGCAAGGAAGCCTGCTACTAGAAAATCATGTATTAACAAATGGAAACTGTTTTCTGGTTGGTGCCAGCAACATAAACAGCACCCATTCAGGGCTAGTTGTTCTCTGGCTTTACAATATTTATGTGATTTACAGTGCTATGGCCTTTCTTATTCCTCTCTCAAGGTTCATTTATCTGCCATTTCAGTAAGTCTGCCCATAGATTATCCTCTTTCAAGGCAGTCTCATCTCAAAATGTTCTTGAAAGAGATTTTGCATAGGAGGCCACCAAATAAACTGGTGGCCCCTCCTTGGGAACTTAATTTTGTGTTAGAGAAGCTAGTTCTTGCTCCATTTGAACCAGCTAATCTGGCTGATTTGAGGTTCTTAACATGGAAAGCAAGTTTACTAATTGCTCTTATCTCTGCAAGAAGGGTATCTGAGTTGCAAGCTGTTATGGGGAGTCAGTCCTATTTCATTTTCCACAACTATAGTGTTTCTTTGAAAACTAATTCTCCTTTTATGGCTAAAGTGGTATCAAAGTTTACTTTTAGGCAAACCATCAATATCTCAGTTTTCTTTACTGAATCTAAAAATTGAGAGAGAGAGGATACTCCATATCTTAGCTGTCCACAGACAATTTGGGTACTATCTTGACAGAACTATATCTCTCAGATCTTTAGATCAATTATTTATTTCTCATGAAAGCAAGAAGATGGGACAACATGTGTCAAAACAGACTATTTCTAAGTGGTTGTCTAAAAGTATTACCTCTCCCAGGTCCTTGGCTGCATCTATGGATCTTTGGAATGGGATGGATTCTAGAAATATTACGGGGTCCTCTGTACATACCTTTACAAAGCACTGTAAGTTTGATTATTTCTGTAGATCCAGATCAAGCATTGCTACGACCATTCTCCAGAGGATTCTAGACTCATCTCCTTCCACCTCCCAAATGTAGTTAGCTATGATAATCTATCCATATAGCTAAGGCTACTGCAACAGTAATCAATATGCTGATCATTGTACAGATGAGTAAGTAGAACTTACCATAACGGGATGTTCAAATGATTGCTGCTGCAGTACAAGCTCCCTCCCTCTATCCCCTTGTTTTTTAGTGCGTTGTTTATGCAAGGGTTTGAACACTTATGTTTTATTGTTCCTAGAGTAGTCCTTTCAGGGCTCAGCCTCCCTCTTTCTGCTGGCAGGAAAGCTCTGAAGGGTTTAGCTCCCAACCTTGTCTTTTAGTTAGCTCAGTTTGAACTGCTTGACAGTTTGGTCACATGGAAAGTGACCTGAAGCTTTGGGAACTGACCGGTCATTATATCCTTAGCAGGATATAACTCATATAGCTAAAGCTACTGCTGTAGCGATCATTCCCACATCTACTGATGTTCTTCATCTCACATTGCTGCAGTCCTTACACTTGGGTAGTCCGCTGTCCTCGGTCGGCCCGAATATCAAAGTATGTCAAGGCCCATTTGACTGACATCAGGACGCCAGGGTACAAATGCGCATGACCGGCGCCATATCCTCAGTCTTTTGCCGCATGGTCCGATGCAGAAGCAGCATTGTTGGCGTTCTGAGATTTTTCGATTTCAAGTTTCAGACCGAGTTCAAAGTTGGCTAAGTAATATTTTAGTTTTTCTTGCCTCAGTGATTTACCGGATGTCAGAAAAAGTCAATAATTGCATTTCTTGTGGGAAACAGATACCGCATAGAGATTATCATACTTTGTGTATTCCTTGCTTAGGGCCTGAGCACGACGTTGTTGGCTGTCGCTCTTGTGCTAGATTTAATAAACGCACTATAAAGAGAAGGTTGGATTGTGCAAGGTTAGTCTTTGGGAAGCGGTGCAATTATAAAATGCCGCCGGATGCTCCGCCGCCAGCCTTTCGGCGCAACGACAAAGCTGTTAAGCCTAGACTAGTAGAACCGTCTGTACCGGACGCCGGTTCTTTAGTGGCTCCACCGGAGGTTTCTTTGTGTTCCCAGGGTGAGACTTTATTATTGCAAGATGTGGCCTCTCAGGAGGCAAGTCAGGCTGAGGGGGCTTCTCAGGTTACTATACTCCCCTCCCTTCCTAGGGTGGCTAGGCCCTCTCCTTCTGTTTCAAAGGTTTCTCCCAGGGGCAGGCCAGGTTTAGCTTCAGTTGGTGTTATCCCTAGCTCTTCAGGAACTGTGCCCAAGAAGCATATGCTTAAAATGGCAGAAGATTTGATTACTTTGATTAGGGGTTCTATGCCCCCTCCTGATAAGAGACCTAGGGTGGAGCCTGAGCTGGGGGGTTTTGAGCAGGCTTCAGATGTTTCAGAGTCTTCGGCTGAAGACTTGCAGGAGTACTCTCCTTATTCTGATTCTGATGTGGATGATTCTACTCCTTCTGCTTCTCCTCCTGAGGATTTTTCTTTTTCATTAACTCTTCATTCCATGAGGGAGCATTTTAAGTGGGAAGGTCAGGACTTCTCTGATTCCAGGAAAAGGCTTAGGGAATTTTGTTTTACCCCAGCATAGGCCTTTGGCTATACCTCCTGTTTTGGATGTAGTGGAAGATGTTTTACAGAGGCTTCTCTTAATCCTGATTCTTTGCCTCCTGCTCCTGTTGATAGGTATTACAGGGTGCCTGAAGCTCATAAGTATCTTTTAAGAGTCCTAGGGCAGACCCAGAAACTGTTAGCCAGGGGCCTAAAGGTGTTAAGGCTTCTGTTGTTAAGAATCCGGTTCCTGCAGACAAAGAGGCTAGGGCCTTGGATAGATGGGGAAAGAAAGTTTATACTTCTTCCACTCTTGCTATGAGGGCTTTGAATTGCCAGTTTCACATGTTGAAATACCAAAACTATCTCCTTTCACAATTGAAGTCTAAGGTTGATGCTCTGGCAGTAGGTATTGATTGTAAAGAGTTGCAAGATTTAGTACATGTTTCTGAACAGGTGGGTAAGCATTCTTTGCAATGTGGTTTTGATGCTGTACAGGCCTGTGGCTGCCACTGGGTCAGTTCTTCCGCCTGGCTAAGGGATCAATATTTGTCTGAACATGTTAAAACAAGGATTTTAGATGCTCCTTTACAATCTGACGTGTTGTTTGGTCCTCCTGTTGAGGCAGTTTTAAAGAAAATGGAAGACAAAGCTAAGTCTATGCAGACTGTTAAAGATTTTTGCAGGTCCAGCCTCCAAAGTTTAGTAGAAATTGGCCTACTAAGGGGTGGACGATTCTTCTTATGATTCCCAGTCTAGGGGTAGATCTAGACGTGGTAGGGCAGAGCTCAGGGCTCTTTCAGGCCTAGAACAGGGAGTTCTCCTGCACAGTCTTGGTGAGGGCAGTCAGTCCTTTCGTAAACAGACCCAATGATTTCAGCTGCCAGAGCCTTCTTGTCTGGCAGCACCTTTGGGAGGAAGGTTGGCACTTTTCAAAGAAAATTGGAGTTTAATTACCCAAGACAGATGGGTATTGGATATCATACACCACGGCTACAGGTTTTATTTCCATACCTTGCCTCCTTTCAAAGGCATGCCAGTCAACAAAGAATAGAGGCTCACAAGCAGGTTTCTCTGTTGCTCCAAATAGGGGCCATACAGCCGGGTCCCTATGCCAGAAGTGGGCCTAGGATTTTATTCTCGCCTGTTCCTAGTACCAAAGAAGGGGAACACGTGGAGACCAATTTTGGATTTATCTATCCTCAACACTTATCTGGACATTCCCAAGTTCAAAATGTTGACGTTGCAGCAGCTTTTACCTCTGCTGGGCAAAGATCATTGGATGGTAACTTTGGATCTCAAGGAGGCTTACCTTCATGTTCCTATCAGACTAAGTTGCAGGAAGTAGCTGGGACTTCTCACTATCATTTCTCTGCATTGCCCTTTGGCTTATCTACTCAGAGTGTTCACGAAAGTTCTGGCTCCAGTGATAGCTTTCTTCAGGCTAAAAGGAATACAGATCTATCCTTATTTGGACGACTGCCTGGTTCTGGCTCAAGGAAGGGAAGAGCTTCTTCATCATTTGGAATATGTGATAGCAGTGCTAAGATGCCTGGGGTATTCTGTGAACGAAATAAAGTCCAGTCTAGTACCCTGTCAGGACATGTGCTTTCTGGGTGTGAGACTGAATACAGCATCCCAGATGGCCTTTTTAACCCCGGACAAACAAAAGAGTCTATCACTTTACTTCCATCAACTATCTCATCAGTCCGGGCTGACTGCAAGGACAGTCCTTCAAGCCTTAGGGTTCATGGCATCTTGTATTCTGGTGCTTCCCAATGTCAAACTGCATATGAGGAAGCTACAATGGTATCTCAAAAATGTATGGACACAGCACTGCCAGGATCTGGACACTGTCATTCAAATAATACCTTGCATTCAAAAGGAATTTTTGTGGTGGGCTCAGGAATGTCACCTAAACAAGGGACTCTCTGTGACCCGGCCAGAGGCGAGTCAGATTTTAACGACAGATGCCTCAGACAAAGCTTGGGGAGCTCATCTAAATGGAAAGTGGATACAAAACAAGTGGCCTGTCAGACTACAACATCTACATATCAACATGAAGGAGATGTTAGCAGTCCAGTTTGCATTAATAGCTTTCAAGGAATTACTTCTTCCAGGGCAGGTGTTGATTCTAACAGACAACACGACTGTCATGTGGTACATCAGCAAGCAAGGGGAACGATTCTTATCCTCTATGCAGGCAAGCAATGATTTTGTGGGAGACTGCTCTCAGTTTACAGCTCAATCTTCAGGCAAGGTTTCTGCCAGGAGAACAGAACTCCTTAGCAGATGTGTTGAGCAGACGAATTATGGATCCCCATGAGTGGAAATTGGATCCTCATGTATTTCAGAAATTGACAGTGTCATGGGGAACTCCAGACATAGATCTGTTCGCTTCTCCACTAAACCATCAGCTGCCAAAGTTTTGCACAAAAAGGTTTCATCCCACAGCTTGGAGAGTGGATGCTCTTTCTTTCAATTGGAGCAATCTTCATGTGTATGCCTTTCCACCTCTGCCTCTCCTCCCAAAGGTACTTCTAAAGGTCAGACAGGACAAGCCAAGGATGATTTTAATAGCTGCGGATTGGCCTCGACAGCACTGGTACCCATTACTGAGAAGTCTGGAAGCCTCCATGGCCTTTGCCTTCGATTCCACACCTGTTGTCGCAGGAGGACAGCCATTTGCTAAATGTCAAGCTTCACTCTCTGCACCTAACAGCCTGGCATATTCTGTTTTGAACCATAGTGGGCCTCCACTTCCTCAGCAAGTTTTGAATGTTATTTTGGAAGCTAGAAGGCCTAGTATAAGGAAAGTGTGACAAATGGAAGAGATTTTTATTTTGGAGTGCAGCAAAGATTTTGATGTTTCTGAGCCTAATTTGTGTGTGGCTCTTCAATATCTTACTGAGTTACTAGACAAAGGTTTGTCTTTCTTCTATTAAAGTTCATGCTGCAGCAATTTCGCTCACTATGATTGCCCACCATTGTTTTCTCATCCTTTGTTCAAGCAATTTCTTAGAGGGGCAAAGAATATAAGACCCCCACGAAGAGCTCCTACTCCTGCTTGGGATCTCAATTTTGTGTTGGAGAAACTCACTCTACAACCTTTGAGCCTGCAGCTACTTCTGAGTTGAAATATTTGTCATGGAAGACTGCTTTTTTGTTGGCCATTACCTCTGCAAGAAGGGTTTCTGAATTGCAGGCCCTTATGGCGGTTGAGCCTTTCTTGATTTTCCATAAGGATAGGGTATCATTACGTACTAATCCTTCCTTTATGCCTAAGATGGTTTCTAGTGTGGCTTTAAACCAAACTATTCATTTGCCTACTTTTTATGCAAATCCCCAAAATAAAGGGGAAAAGATTTTGCACACTTTAGATGTACACAGGCAGTTGCGTTATTATTTGGACAGAACTAAAGGGTTCAGGCAGTCTCAGCAGTTGTTTGTTTCTTTTGCTTTGAGTTCTCAGGGCAAGCCTGTGTCAAAACAAACTATTTCTAAGTGGATTGGGTTTTGCATTGCTTTCTGTTATTCCCATCATGGCAAGGAGATTCCAGCTGGAATTAGGCCTCATTCCACTAGGGCTACTGCCACTTCAACAGCTGTTTTGAGGGGAGTGGCAACCAAGGATATTTTGGAGGCAGCTACTTGGAGTTCAGTGCATACTTTCTCTAGGCATTATCACCTGCCACTTTACTCTAAATCCAGGGCTGGTTTTGCCACTGCTGTTTTGCAGGGCATCTTGGCAGCTCCTGCTTCCTTGTAGTTAGCCATCCTCCCTTACCTCTGCTTTGGGATTCTAGGACTGCAGCAATGTGAGATGAAGAACATAGTACAGTTTTGTACCTACCATAAATGTAGATGTTCAAGATCCACATTGCTGCAGTCCAATTCCTCCCTCCTTCCCTCTGTAGTTAGAGGTGGTTGTGTGGGTTGGGTTGTACATTTGTGTATATTGTATATATTGTACATATAGTTAGTGCAAGGGTGGTTGGTTGGTTGTTTGCTGTCTTTTGGTTTTGACCTTTATTTTTAGGGTCTTCTGACATCTGGGGCAAGAAAAGACTGAGGATATGACGTCGGTCATGCGCATTTGTACCCTGACGTCCTGATGTCAGTCAAATGCGCCTTGACCGACGTCAGCCTTATACTTTGATATTCGGGCCGACCGAGGACAGCGGACTACCCAAGTGTAAGGACTGCAGCAATGTGGATCTTCGAACATCTACATTTATGGTAGGTACAAAACTGTACTTTATGGTAAGTTCAGCTTGCACATCTGTACTTTCTCTGTGGTTGTTTACACTGATATTCAGCTTGCTGATAGTACATCTGACTAATTGCCATGTAGAAAACTGTGAAAATCATATGTTTTTCTCTCTGATTGCTCCCACAAATAGTACTTGCACCTTAGGTGATTGATTTTGAATGGTTGGCATATGTACATGCTTATAGGAGTAGGAGGATCAGGAAAAAAGAAACTGCTATATTGTTAGCAGCTATTTTTTGAGCTTCAAACAGCCATCCTTAGATATTTGAAGCAAACTGCTTGAGGAGAAAGTTTTGCTGTTTTCTGATCCACTTTGTTTCTCCTTGTTGTCTTACTCTCTTATTTTCCGCAGATAACCACTGGCAGAAATATTATAAGAGCAATACTTTTGCAGTTCTTTCGGCTTGGTATTTACTCTGCATGATTTGTGGTGGAGAAAATAAATGCTGAGCCTTTTCACCTAGATTTTGGCCATAGAAGTCTGATTAATATTAATTTCTATAGTCTGTAGATGAATTATTGCTGTCTATGTAGGTAGCCTGTCTGGTCTATGGACCAGAAAACTAGGTCATTGTTTGTCCTTTGCTGACCACATTTGGATGTTTGATTAGAAGGTCCTTTGATGATTTATCTTGTCTTTTTGTTAAAGAGTATGTCCTCTGTTGAATGTTGTATTTTCTTCTGCTTAGAGGAAATTCTTTACATGTCCACCCTAAGCCAGGGTGGGAACTTCTTAGTAGCTTCATTTTTTGTGGCCCAACTTTTTCTCCATGTCTTTTTATTGATCATAATAACCAGTTATCTGTTAACAGCATTTTGTCATCTGTGCAATCTTGTAGTCTTAAATTATGCAAGGCTACAAATGTTTAACGTCTACATTCTTCCCATACTTGTTCTGTTTTATAATCTGTTTGGATTTTTTTATTTTATTTACACTTGTTTTCCAGTGTAGCACACTGATCAGAAATACCCAATTTGGAGGTACATCCTGAGAGAATAAATTCACAGCATATAAAAAGTTACAAACAATACTACACACACACACACACACACACACACACACACACACACACACACACACACACACACACACACACACACACACACACACACACACACACACACACACACACAAAATTACAGTGAGTAGTAGATTTTTTGTTGTCATCGTTCTGGTAAGATCCTGCAGTTAATGTCTTCTGGTTGAACTTTATCTTTGTAGCTTATTCTAGTCTATACATTAACAGATGTTTTACTTAACATTCACGTTTCAATAATCTCAGTTTTGCTACACGTTCTCTTCCTGACTGCATGTGTGTTTCTTGTTATAGTATTTTTTTCTCTTGGCTGTTATTTGTATGTTGATTTTGTCATTGTTCTAATTGTCTGCTGTTAATCCTTTGATATGTAATGTGTCACATCAGGACATAACATGATTCATATTCCAGTGGGTCTACCATTTCACTTGAATTTGTCCTCAGTGAAGGAACAGATTCTAGGCATCCTCTTGTGTGCCATCTGCTGGTTAGTGAGATTAGTTCTGCAAGACTGTGAATTTCCTTGTCAGATGATTAATGTGTTTCCCATAGAGATTGATTAATTCAGCTACAAAATCCGGGTTGACAGTTCACTGAGCTCACCATGTAGTTTCTCCTGATTAGGGAAGAGATAATATTTGTCCATGTCATCTCTACTGCTAAGCACATAAAAGAGTGCACATTGGGCATGATCTTCTAATTTGGCTTGTTCACTCAGATCTGGAGGTTGTCCTTGATTTGGCTAGATGTTTTTGAGGTGATCCAGATTAGTGATTTGTGTAGAACTAAAAACCTGATTCCATTATTTGGCCACCTTCCTCCACGTTGCTGTAGCCTATAATAAGGCCAGTACTAGCACTCTTGATCATATTGCCTGAGTACAGGTACACTAAAGGTGAATTAGTATTTATGGACCATAACACTATCAAGAACTTATCAGACAGATAAGATCTGGGTAAAGACTGGAATACAGGTGGAGAAAATCACTCCCTTTAGAAAATAAATGGTCCGATGATGTCTTCTCCATCTGGCTTCAACCTGTGGGTTACCAGATCCAACTCAGATCCTATGCCAGCCAAATTTCAACTCTCCAGGCCCCACCTCTCCTGCCCACAATCCCCACACCCTAGCAAATCCCTCAGATCAAGTTTGTAACCAGTTCCAGTCAGCAGCTTGATTAGTGGCTCCACTACAGAGCATCCTTTTTTCAGCTATTTCTTGCATCCTTGCTGCACTTACCCCACTATATTACAGATAGCTAGACAATGTAGTTAGATATAGGTATTAGTATTTTAGGATGAATAGCTTTTTACTGTGTGTATTTAGTTAGCAATGGGCTTATCCCACCTTTGAGATCTTTTGAATGCTGTTTTGTCTTCATCCATGTAGTTTTCTCTATAGGGTTAGTGTAGTGTTTGCTGTGTTATGATTGTTACTGCTCTAATGAGGTGTGTGTTAGCATTTAAGAAATATGTTTCTTGTGGGCAGAAGCTGCCTTCAAAAGATATGCACGATAAGTGCATGTATTGCCTGGAGGAGGGCAGAGCGAATGTTGAAGGGTCACTGATTCTTTGTCTTCAGGTGTGAAGGATGGTCTGACAAGTCTCACCCTTCTTCTAAGGACTGAAAGATTACTAGAGAGGGTCCGCAAGATGTTCTTCTCTTTCTCCAAACCTGGATCCTTTTCTGTCTCACTGGACCTGAAGGTTCCAAGACCTTAGGGTGACCTGGAAGCCTTGGCACCAGCATCGGCTGCTACTCCTCAGAACTGATCATCCTTGGTGCTGACCACCAGCAAGGCTTTGTCTCTGAACTTAAGTGTGCAAAGCCCTTTTTTGGTGAAAGGAGTGCCATCAGTTTGGGTAGTTTCCCCCCATCTCCCCTTCTAATCTGCCAGAGATGTCACTGCAGTCTTCCCCTTCTCCACCCTGGGTCTGAATCTCTCCATGTTTGGTTCCAGATGTGGGTCCTTCACCATTAAAGAGGCCTTCCAAATCCCATCAGTGGCTTCATCCTTTCAGTCATCAAGGTGAGTGGGCAGTATCAAAGCTTCAGATCTGGTGCAGCTTAGGAGGTCCTTCTTGTAGATTCAGATGCAATTAGACCTTATTCCTTTATGTCTGGGACCCCTCCCCGGAACCTCTGCTCCATCACCCTGATTTCCTCCCTCAGGTCCTTTCCATCCGAGGTCCTCGGGCTCGACTGTGATTCCACCTTTGGGGTTGGATCCGGCAGCCTGGCTGCGTTCATCTCTCTCCCACCTTCATCTCATTGAGTCCGACTGTGTCAGATGAAAGCGCTTAACTGTTAAACTGTTTGTGTAAAATAAATCAACTTTTATATACTCTACATTGTGTGGCTTGTTTGTATTGTTATTTGTCGACTGTTCTAGTGAACTTGGTATATTCTGTGTCAGAGTACAGTGGACCTCGGATCCATGGCATCAAGACTGGTATTTGCAGGTTGAGTTAGATGATCCCGGCTTTGTACTCATCTCTCCCTCTCGGAACATCAGCCCTTGACAGCTCGGCTCTGGTCCTGATGTTGGAGGAAGGTATAGCTCCCCTGGATTTAGGCATGTCTCAGGATTTTTTGGATCCTGGGACTGTGTCTGCTCTGGGTGGTTAACTTCTACCTTTGATGTTGTGGAGAGGATGTTATCCACTCATTAGATGGGTCAGTCTTCTTCAGCTCATGTCCTTTCCTTATTCTCATCTATGCCTGCAGCCAGTTATCAGCCTGCTCCTGGACAGCCCATGCTGGTTGGCGTTCAGTCTGGCCCTTTTGACAGCTTCCTGTCTCTTTGCCACTCCATCCTTCAGGTTCATTAGAGTGGGAGATCTCAGGCAAGAGGCCATGGAAGAAGAAACACCTTGACTCCTCCAAGGAGTCTCTCACCAAGGGTACTTTCCTCAAAGAAGGAGAGGGGTCCCCTAAGTCACAGCCCAATGACCCCTCCAGTGGCAATCTGTTGGAGCGTCTTCTCCAGCATGGGGGCTGGACCACAGACACCCTCTCTTTAGAGGACTCAATATTTTTGAGGTCTTCATCATGGGTCCATCCATGCCCTGAGTGGTTCCCCATCCAGATATGCTCATAAATCTATTGTCTCGGAGGATGTGAAAGGAACCCAGCATGGTGGAGCCCATTTCTAAAAAGCCCAACAAAATTCTTGCTCCACCCAAGGATCAACTGCCCTGGAATAAGGGCTTGGCATGGATGTGATTATGGTGGCACCTGCCACAAAGAAGTAAGCCTGTGCGGAGAGTTTCTCAGACTATCCCCGAACAGAGAGTCTCAGACTTTGAACCAACTAGAGAAGTGCTCTTATGCCTCAGCAACAATTACACTTAACTGCATTTTCCTCTTGACAAAGCTTCAGCGACCTTGTGGCTGACATGTCAAGGAATATTAAGACTCCGCAGTCTCCAGAGCTTCAGAAGACACTGGAGTCTCAGTTGTGTGCTGTTCAATGTATTGCCAACATTTCCATGACACTATTTATGAATGCAGTTGATAGACTTTCCTGAGCAGCTGGCATCAGTATTGCCATGCAACACCATGCTTGGATGTAGCTTTGCAACTTTGTGGACTGTTTCAAGGCATCTTAACATCCCTTTTGATGGTTGTTTTCTGTTTGGACCTAAGATTAAAGACACTTACTAGGAGTGAGCAAGATGGGAAGATGTTGTCTGCCATAGGAATGCGTTTTGCTACTCATTAGCGAACCTTTTCATGGAATCAGAAGGGGCGAAAATGGCTCTTTTTTTTTAGAAAATCACAACAGCATTCCCAGGATGCTCCTTCTGAGGGTTGTGCCCGCAGCCAGGAGGGATCCATAATGGATGCTGCCAGAGGACAAGGGTGATTCACAAAATGAGGGCTTTTGTGAAGCTTTCTCCGGTGGACCTTTTCAGAGATCCTGAAGTGTTCCCCAACTGCCCTGCTCCTTTTCAAAATCCAGATTGGGCAGACCTGTGTCCAAAATGATGTTATCCAAGTGACTGTCAGACTCTGTTTCCTTTGCTTACACCTTGAGAGGTAAACCTAAAGGTCACTCCACTAATGTTACGGTTACTTCTATGGCTTTCTTTTCCAGAGCTTCCTTAGATGATTGTACAGCAACTACTTGGATGGGCCATCACACCTTTGTTTCTCACTACAAGCTGGACATTCAGTATATGCTCAAGGCTTCTTTGGCTCTACAGTATTGTGGAATATCCTTCCATAGATCCTTACAGAGATTTTTATGTAGCTGGGGACTCTGTCCTGCAGGTTGAAGCCAGATGGAGAAGACAACATTGGATAAAAAAGTTATGTACTTACCCTAATGATAGATCCATGTTGTCTGTCTCCATCTGGTTCAACCTTCCCTTCCTCCTGCACTCTCCTTTTTGGTGAGTTTCTTCACCTTTGATGTCTGAATGAGCGAGGTTGGGTTGGTCTGTTTTTCTTTAAGTCCATTGTCCTCTTCTTTTATGTGGGAAATAGAATTTGGAGCAAGATTAAGAGGGCAGACTTGATCTGAGGTATCTGCTAGGGATCGGGGGATTGTGGGTAGTAAAGTTGAAACCTAGTGAGTTGATGTCTAGGGGATTTTTCCAGCATCAGATCTGATAACCTGCAGGTTGAACCAGACAGAATCAAGCAATAAGGATCCATTGTTAAGGTAAGTACATAACTTTCGTTTAACTTTGATTATCATTATTCTGTGTACAGCTTAGAAGCTTTACATATAAAGATAAAGTTCTTGTTTGCATTTTCTTTAGCTTCTGGCAACCAGCACTGCATTTGAGAACCATTAACCAACAGGGCAATTGGCCTATTTAGTGAATTAGAATGTTTTTACCACCAAGTACATGGCATCTAATTAGTGGAATATCCATTGTCACTCGCATAACTGAGGGAAAGTACTAAAAAAACAAAACTATTTACACTCATTTAGAATTATTTATTTCCAGGGTGTTGAGCAGGTCTTGACATCCTTACACAGCCCAGCAACTTAAATGTACTAACTCCCAGTACGTGCAAACTAGGGGGTGAGTGAATAGATGCATAATTTTAAAAGAAAGTCAACTACTTTATTATCCAGAAGTTGAGCTATCTTATTATACTTAAGATGTTGTCATTTAAATAAACATGGTTGATGACCTAAAATTTTGATGAATTGTTACCACTATTTGTCATCTCAGTGAACGCTCCATCAGGATGTTATATTCCCTTTACTTCCTCCACCTCAGACATTCTTCTTTTTCTTTCTTTGTTTCTTTTTTTTTTTTTTTTTGATAATGGTGCTCAAAATAAGTTTGCTACTATCCTTAATGGACGTGGTAGGTATGCAGAGTGGGCATCTGTTGATTTTTCTTGTGCTGAGTTTATTTATTTATTTTATTTATTTATATTTCCACACTTTCTTTTACCCTTAAACTAAATGCTTCTTAACTCTGTTTAACCTTACTTATACATTTAAACTTTTCATAACAACATATATATCATGATAGCAGACAATCCTTTACTTTTATTATTCAGATTTATGCAATGTTGTTATCAATATTATTTTATGCTTCTACTGTCTGACATACTCTGTATTATTGTGTAATAATTCTGTCTATGTAATTAAGTGTGGAGCTTTTCTCCCTGGGCCTCCACTGAAAATGGGCTCATCTCAGGCCCAGTGCACTTTCCCGGTAAACAAATGCAATAAATAAATAAATAAATAAAATTGTGAGCAAAGTTTTTGAGTGTATTTCAGATATTTATGGACAAGTGTTTGATAGCAGTTTGTTTAAATCCATCCCAAGTGAGAAGAGATCAAGTCATACAGATGCAAAGTTAGCATTTTATGAAAAATTATAACATTTTAGCTATACTTTTTCTTAAAATGCTATCTTTGGATCTGTATGGCTTGAAGAATTGCTGTCTTGTCTTCAACTTTACTTTCATTGTAAAGAATGTAATTTACATTCAGCTTCAGTATTTTCTGACCTTAGATGGTCTTTTCTAGCTTTATCAGGTTTTAGATGCTGATGAAGTGGAAACCACCCTCATTAAAACTGTGAATAGCCTTCAAGTAGGAAGAGATAAGTGCGTGCATTCTAGATGATTTTTCTTGATTATCTGTCCTCAGTGTTTGACACTGGGAACCACTGAAAGTTGATTGAGTGTCTACAGGCCCACTGTGGTATTTCTACCATTGTCTTCAGTGGTAATTTGTCCCTTACATCTTGAGTACATGGAAAAGGTTATCTCGTGTATACATTGCTCTTTGAGACACTGTCTTTGGTGTGGGTACCATAGGATTATATCATGGACCCCTTTGCTTTTCCCAGTATATGATGATATCACTGGGAGATTGCATCCAAAAAGTAGAGATCTGAATTATCCCTGCTAAACAGTGAAACCTGGTTCATTGGTACGTACTAAGCTATTGGTCTGTCATCTTAAGAAGCCTAGCCTTACATTCCCATGGTAGTTTTTACCCTTATCTTTTTCATAAGAATAACACAGACACTGGCCAAATAAGGATATATTGGGATATTTACTTTTCCCTTGTCCAGGGATAGGGGTGCTAAACTGAGCATGAATTTGTGGTTAACCTTCCAGTCATCCAAATTATGTTTGAATAGAATAAGAGAAGTATTTTGCTTTATGTGGACTGGAAGACTTCCATAGAAGCTGTATTATCTGTGATGCTTGGGCAAGACAGCATATGAAACTCTCTAACTGAACATACTCTGTTTATTTTGCAAAATAGAATGAGATTCCTTGATCATGTGATTGTGATACCAGTGGACTTGCAAATGTGTAATAGGTTTGATAGAACAGAATATGGTCTGTTAAAACTTTACATGCAAGGCACTTACCATTAGCTCTCCTTTTGCTGGAATGTATGGATCATTTGACAGCACATACAACATCACTACTGAAACATTCCTGGAATCAAACACCTTATACTTTCATAGGAGCTCGCCTTAGTCGTCCATATTTTGGTTTCAGCATGCCTGGATCACTACAACACCTTGTACCTTGGGATCCTTGGCGGTAACATAAAATATTGCCAGCATATCTAGAATTACATGGATAGGCTGTTGACTGCTCCATCTTACATGTGCTTGAGACTGTGTTTGGGGAACTTTACTGCTCATTTAAGAGTACAAAGACTGCCTTTAGTGTATAAAACAGTTACTGAACCCTGTATAACCTGGATCCTGAAAGAGCTTTTGGTAAATTAAGCGTCATTCCACCTTCTTTGCTCAGAATTCACTCTGCCTTCAGTTGCAGACATGCCTGGCAAAAGTCTCTCTGTTTACGGCCCCTAACAATGCAACATTTTAAGAGATTATATTGCAGTGTCTGACCCAAGTATTTAAAACACTATTTCTATTGTCAGGACTGTTTTATTCTAATTTTAGTTTATTTACATCATACTTGCTTTACGCAATAATCTTTCTCTCTTGTTATTTCTGTATTGTTTGTGTGATCATTATAATTTAACTCAGGCTTTAGCTTTGTCGCTTAGTAATTATTTTTCACAGTATATGGCAACGTGGATATTGGAATTAACATTGTAAATCTACTTGGATTTACTGGCTTAGAAATTACTGTTCACTATATGTGCCAGCATGGATAATATGTGACATCTTATATGAAAATGTTCTGAATAATTTTTTCACAAACACATCTGTTTCAGCATTTACAGTTTGGGCAGCTGAACACACATTCAAACCACCACATACAACATCATACAAAGGCTGCAGGCATATCTATAAATTCATGGTTTAATGTTGGATCTTTCATGTGGGAACTGTTCTCTCCAACTCCCTTCATATTGTGTCTCTGAGGTTGCCAGTGCTTTGGGGGGGGGGGGTCACAAAATTTCCTGAGCATACAGTGCACACCAAACCATTTGCATCACTCATAGGATCATAGGAGGTTACTAAGCTAATGACCCTAGGGCACTTACAAGCCTAGCCAAATGTTACCCTTATTTCGACGATCAGCACCTATCACCCCTGTCCAAGAGGGACATAGGTGGTACCCCAGGGGTGAATTTATAGTTACCCATCCAAACATCCATATTACGTTTGAAGAGGGCCAGTGAGGTGCTCTGCTTGACATAAAGTGGGAGCCTGCACCAAAGGTGCGGTAACTTTGGGAGACAAATCTGTACCTCCAGCAGGTCATATCAATGTCACATACCAGGTTAAGGCCATTAGAGCGAGTAACCCGTGTACCATTTGACTTGCGGATATGCAGCATTTCCAATAAAGCAGGGTCAAAGATTGCCTTATATGCAAGGCAGAGATCAACTTTGAGTAGTCTGTATGAAAGAGAATAAAGTGACAGTGATTTCAGATGAGCCTTGAAGGACAGATGCTGAAAACCTTGAATTTTCCTTGTGAGGAACCCTTGTGGTTTCTCCAGTTGCTGCAGGTGCTTGGAAAGGTATGTATCAAAAGGAGCATTGTACTCAATTATTGGCCTGATGAGGGAAGTGTACAGGGAGGTTATAACTTCTTTTTTTTCTGAAGGCAATGCTGTTACTTACAAGATGAGCAATATAGAATTCCCTTCTTACCACTGTGGAGACATGGTGATCAAAGGTAAGGTTGCTGTCAACCTGTGTGCCCAGGTCTCTCCCCTCTGAGTGCATACGTAGGGTTTTGTTATTGATGTGTTAGCAGGAAAAAAAGTTATGTCTTACCATAACGTTCCATCTGAGTTGTTGATCTTCTTCCAGTCATCACTGATGGGTTCGGTTCCGAGCCATCGGAACCGAGTCAGCCTTATACCAAGCTTGCGTGTTCCAAAAACTCTCAAGCTAAGCTGCTACCCACAATTCCCTTTGCTCAGTTACTTCAGATCGAGTTTGTATGCAACATATAGATAAAGAGTAAGCCAGAGGCCATTTCTGCATAGAAACCCTAATACACCACGAAGACCCAGAAGATCCGCCAGGAACCTTAGGAGGGGGTCAGTGGGGAGGGTGTGATGACTGGAAGAAGATCAACAACTCAGATGAAATGTTATGGTAAGAGATAACTTCTTTATTGGAAGTTGTTAATCTTCTTCCTATTCATCACTGATGGGACTGAGTCCCCAGCTACTTGGAGAACCTGGGTGGCCCTTATGGAAGAACATTCCTGAGAACCATTGAACTAAAGGCCACTCTTCCCCTGGAGATCAGATCCAATTTGTAATGCTTGATAAGTGTGGGGCTTAGCCCAAATGGCAGCTGCACAAATGTCATCCATGGAGGCCCTAGAATGGAAGGAAACAGATGCTGCAATGGCCCTAGTTGAGCGAGCCTTGATTTGGCCTGGCTTAGATCCCTCCGTAAGTGAATATGTAAAGGAAATGCAATCTGAGTCATTTAGACAAAGTAAGTTTTGATACTGCACCTCCCATTCTAAGGCCTGCAAAGGAAATGTAAAGCTGGTCTGACTTGCAGAATGATTTAGATCTGTCTAGATAAAAGCGTAGTTGTCTAGGAACATTCAAGAGTGTAGGTAGTATTCTCCCTTGTTTGAGTAATTTGGGAAAAACACAGGGAGCTCAATGGACTGGTTAATGGAAAAGTCAGAAATCACTTAGGGGAGGAAGGATGGGTTAGTTCGAAGTGATACTCTATCCTTAATGAAAGATCATATAAGGGCTCTTGATACATAAATAACGCTTGTAATTCCGAAATTCTTCATGCTGAAGTTATGGCCAGCAGAAATAAGGATTTCCAAGATAGGAATTTTAGATCACAGGTGGCAGCTGGCTCAAACGGCGGCAGAGAAAGAGCCTGCAGAACCCAGGACAAATTCAATGCCTCCACCAGCTGTCTAGTGGGAGGCCTGCTGTGAAAAATACCTTTGAGGAAGGTCTTGCAAAGACGAGAGGAAATGAGTAGTACTCCTTCAGTCCCGTTATGGAAGTTGGAAATAGCTGCTAGATGGACTCGGATGGTAGAAGCTAAGGCACCTTTGTCGAACAGCTCAGCCAGGTAATGAAGAATAGTGGCCATGGGGGCTGCAAACAGGTCTAGCTCCTGATTACGTGACCAAATAGAGAATCTTTTCCATTTATCCTTGTAAAGTTTTCTGGTGGATGGTTTATGAGAAGCCAAAATAATATCCCGAACAGGTGAAGAAAGGGTTTCTTGCCTGGCAACTAACAGAAGTGGAGAAACCAAGCTGTCAGCTTGAGGGTGGACAGATTCAGAGGAGTCAGCCCTTGTGGGTGAGAAATTAGTTCCTGACGAGTGTCTAGGATCCAGGGAGGTCATAACAGATGAGGTCGGAGGAAGGGAAACCACACTATGATGAGACCAAAATGGAGCAATGAGGATCACTTTGCTTCTCAACCGAATCGCCTTCCACAGAAAAAGGGGAATCAGATTAATTGGAGGGTAGGCATAAAGGAGACCTGTGGGCCAATTGTGGACTAGAGCATCTCTCGGGGAAAGAGGGCAAAGTAGCTGCTGCATTTTACGTTTGAAGGGGAGGCAAAAAGGTCTCAGCATGGCTGGCCCCAGCGACTGAAAATTTCCGTTGCCACACTCTGGTTGAGAGACCACTCATGCGGATGAAGTATGCATCTGCTCAGTCTGTCCGCAATCACGTAGGAGCTCCCCGGGATGTGTGTTGCAATCAGGAAACGGTTGGAAGCTATCGCCCACTGCCAAATTCTCATGGCTTCGCGACAAAGGGGTAAGACTTGGTCCCTCCCTGTTTGTTTATGTACCAGATCATGGACATGTCCGACTGGACAGCAGTCGTTATGCACAGAAGAAGTGAATGAAAAATTTGCAACGCCAACAGCACCGCACATAACTCCAGGACATTGATATGCAAATTGACCTCTACATCGGACCACATGCCTTGGACTGACTTTCCCTGGAAGTGCCCCCACCCCATCAGGGAAGCATCCATGGTCACCATGGCACTGGGCTGTGGAACCTGGAAGGGACGACACCAAAGATTTTCATCTGTACGCATCCACCAGAGGAGATCCTGTTAGCAAATGTTGGTGATGAGAACCTTTGTACTCAGGGGGTGAAGACTGGGTATCCACTGGGCCTGAAGGAGCCATTGTAGTAATCTCATGTGCAGTCTGGCTGAGGGGACTATGGGGATTTCTGCAGCCATAAATCCTAAGGCTTGAAGAATCTCCCTTGCACACACCTTGCTTTGGCAGAGTGTTACCTGAACTTGTGCCCTGAGTCTCTGATGCCTGTGGGCAGGAAGAGAAATTAGGCTTGACTGCGTGTTGAATATTGCCCCTATGAATTCCAGTTGTTGTGATGGATGAAGGTTTGATTTCTTCCAATGTATGGTGATGCCTAATGACTCCGCTAGGGGCAAGGGGCAAGGTGTAGCGGAGGGCCCTGTCCTGACTGCGTGTTGAATATTGCCCCTATGAATTCCAGTTGTTGTGATGGATGAAGGTTTGATTTCTTCCAGTGTATGGTGATGCCTAATGACTCCGCTAGGGGCAAGGGGCAAGGTGTAGCGGAGGGCCCTGTCCAGGAGATGCTTGGTGGGGTCAGAGAGGAGCCAATTGTCTAGATATGGAAACACCTGGAATCCCTGAAGTCTCAGATGAGCTGTTACCACTGCCAGACATTTTGTGAACACTCTGGGGGGCCGTCGAGAGACTGAAAGGCGCAGGGCTCTGAACTGGTAGTGATTGGCTCCCAGCCAGAAGTGAAGGAGGCTCCTGGAGCTCTTGTCAATCTTGATATGGTAATATGCATCCCGGAGATCTAATGAGCACATCCACACACCCTCCTGCAGATAGGGGAGGATAGATTGAATTGTGACCATGCAGAATTGGTCTGAACTACTGATATGTTTAGATGACTGAGATCCAGAATGGCCTCCAGTCCCCTGTTTTCTTTGGCACCAAAAATAATCTTGAGTAGAACCCTGATTCGCACTGATTTGAGGGGACCTTTTGGATGGCTCATTTTTGAAGTAGCTTTCGTATCTCGGAAGCTGCCTCTTCCCTTTGACTGGTGGAATATTGGGAAGGGATTTTGGAGGTCTTGGATAGGAGATTAGTGGAATATGGTAGCCTCTGGTAATGATTCTCTGCACCCACTGATCATTCGTAATGGGCAGCCAGGCATCTTGATGCAGAGAGAAACGTGCTCCAACTGCTTCCTGAGGAAAGCAATCGGGCAGTGCCTCAGGAGCGCTGATATGGTCTACCTGAGAAGGAATCTCTGGAGCCCTGGTTCCGGGGACCCCCTCTTCCCTGAAAGGGGCGTCTTCCATTATTGGCACCCCCTCTGCCTTTAGAGGAGTCCTTGCCACGTGCGTCTCGGAAAGGACCATGAGACTTTTTGTGCCACATTTTTCCACTCCTTTGGATCCTGGAGAAGGAATGCTGAGGTTTGGAAAGACATAGGCCAATGGCAGACAAGGTCTTCCCATCTTGCTCACACCTGGCTAGTGTATCCTTGACCTTCACACCAAACAGAGCAGAGGGCTCGATAGGGGCATTTAGAAAGAAAGACTTGAAGACGCATCCAGGCGTGACGTCTCATGACTGCGCCTACACCCGCAGCTCTAGCTGCTCCTTCGGTCACGTGCGACAGCAACCTCATGGATGAATTAGATATGGATTCTAGGGTGGCAAGTTGGGAAGCAACCTTATCTCGTGCTCCATCCGATACGTGACCCGCGTGAGTTCTGGAGAGTTTGGAGATAAGATCTCTCTGGAGTCTCGTAAAATGTGCCATAAAGTTCAGAGACCTAACCGTGAAGGTTGCTGATGCAAAGACTCGCTTCCCTAACCTGTCCACTGCCCGGGACGCTCTGCTGAGTGGGTGAACAGCAGGACTCTCCTCTGTAAGGTCCTTTTTTGTGGCAGCCACCACCACCATAGCGTCCACTGGCAAGCCTCTGGACCAATGGGGTTGATCCTCTGGAGGGGAGAGAACTTTGTGTGATGATCTGGGGATGGCCTCAATGGAGTCAGGGTTCTTCCAAGCCCGTTGCACGATGAGCTTAACCAGCTCATCGGCAGGGGGGGGGGGGTCACCCAAGAAGTAGAGGGCCGAGAGTGAAAGGCCTGCAGGAATATTGATTCCTCTGAGGAAGGGGTTGAGGACTTTCAGTCACCCCTCTGTTTGAAGATGTCCATGATGTCCCTGAAGGAGACATAGTCAGGGGGTGACCGTGGGGACCCTTCCCCATCATCGTAGTCCGTGTCCTCTGTGAGTGACTCCTCCGGGGAGTCCGTGTGTCTCCTCTTACACACCCATTTCCGAGGGGGTTCTTCAGTGGGAACATCTGAAGAAGACTAAGAAAGTGAAATGCCCTGAACAGGGGTCTCCTGGGTCTTGCGCTCTCGGAGTCCTGGGGGGGGGTGGACTTTGACAGCTGCAGCTCAGAGGGAACTGGGGGAATAACCAACTGTGAAGGATTGCTGGCAGCAAGAGCCCTCTCCATCACCCGGAAAGCGGGCCCGCATGAAGAGGAATGGGAGCCCGGAACCAAAGAAGACTAAATCAGAACCGGGGTCACACCCCGCTCCAGATGGTCCGCCCCCAAGGATGGAGCCCCAATCAAGCTCGGAGTGCTAGTCACCCTCTGCTCCGAAGTCGGGGTCGACAAAACCATCGGAACCAGGACCAGGTGCTCAACCCCCCCTAAGCATGAGATTGAGGAAGGGTGGGCTCTGACAGAACCGGCACCCAAAGGGATCTCGGAACCTCAGACAGAGTTGCTGTCGGCATCAAGGAAAGAATTCCTCTGTTAAAAGTTGGGTAGATGAGCTTCAGAACTGAGGGATCCAAGGGAGGAGAGTAAGTTGTTGGAGAAATAGACCCAAAGCCAGGAGTGGTATAGGGTCTAGGCAGATTTGAGATTCCCCTAGCGGTCAGCATCTGATCAAAAAGTCACACTGCATCCAATTCAGAAAGGCTCACAGTGGATCTCACCAATGCCCCTGAAGGGGAGTCAGGCCGGTCCAAAAAGGGGCTGCAGGCTTGTCAGGCAAACAGGTCCACATTGGATGAGTATCGGGTCTGTAGTGTGTCGAACGGCACAGACAATTTCAGTTTTGCAACAGGTAATAACTGTATGGTCGGAAACGTGAAAGTACTCAGAGCAGAAGTCACAATAGGAGTGGATGATAGAAATGGTCCTGATGTCGTTGTCGGAACTGATAATGGGGTCGATAGGAACGGTTCCGAAGTTGTTGTCGGAACTGATAATGGGATCGAAATGGGCGAAGTCAGTGCCGATAAAGAAATGGAAATACTGGTCGGTATCGAAGACGTAAAACTGGTCGGTATCGAAGATGTCGTACTAGTTGGTATCGAAGACGTAGGCAGTGCCGTAATTGGTGCCGGTGCGGGTGCTGACGAGGCTACCCCGGTAAACTTTATTGGAGCAGAGCTTGGAGCCAATGTAGTAGTCAGCACCGAGGAGGCAGAACGGTGTTCAGATGATGACTTATGGGCCTTGTGCTTATGACCTTTACCTCTGTCATCGGCCGGTGAAGAGGGGTCTGATTGAGGACGTTTCTTATCCGAAGTTGGAGGGGGTGAGATCTCCGTCGCAGAAATAGCCTCCGAGAAAGGCGAAGCAAGCAGGCCCTTTAAAATAAGTTTGTTACGACATTCATTTAGCGTCCGCTGACTGAAACTAGCACAGATATCATAAGTGGGTTTATCCGACAAATGCGGAACCCCCAAATAGTAAACACATTCCTCATGGAGGTCACTGTTTGGCAGTTTACCACTGCAAGAAGAGCAGTGTTTAAATCCTGTAGTTCCCTTCTTTTCAGACATTCCAAAAACACTCTCGCACACAAGGGACAGAGAGAGGAAAGAGAGGAAATGGAGGAGAGAAAAAAGTAAATACCAACAATGGTAACAAGATACCGTAAAGGTAGAAAGTTAGAGATACCAAGACATTGCCAACAATGGTAAGAGAGAAATACCTGTGGGTAGAGCAGTAGCAATATAGAACAAGAACAAGTTATAAGGAGAAAAAACTTTTACAAATTATTAAATCTTTTAAGAAAAAAACAGCTGGAAAGCTCGGTGAAACATTGCTATATGACTGCACGGCAAATGAGATCTGAGGTAACTGAGCAAAGGGCATTGTGAGTAGCAGCTTAGCTTGAGAGTTTTTGGTGTACTCAAGCTTGGTATAAGGCCGACTCAGTTCTGAGGGCTCAGAACCAAACCCATCAGTGATGAACAGGAAGAATTTCAGAAAGCAAAATCCCCTCTTTATGGAAGATCTCCCATATAATCCCTTTACACAAAGGTGGCTCATCAACTGAGCTCTCCAACTATCGGCCTATTGCCTTACTCTCTCCATTAGCTAAAATAATGGAGAAATGTATACACAGACAACTGCTTGACCACCTACTACAAAATAATCTACTTGCAGATTGTCAACATGGCTTTAGGCCTTACCATAGCACAACAACTGCCCTGCTATCCTTCTCTGATTCTATAAACAAAAACTGTAACAATAACACCTTTTCCTCTGCTCTATTTATTGATCTTTCTAAAGCTTTTGATATGGTGAACCATCCCATACTTATTGACACTCTAAAAGCCCATTCACTAGACCCACAAGCATTACAATGTTTTAAATCCTATTTAGAAAATAGACAGCAAGCAGTTCTCTGGAATAAGAATATTTCTTCATCCCTCCCTGTAAACATTGGAGTACCACAAGGTTCTATCTTAGGGCCATTTCTGTTTTCCTTATTTATTAATGACCTTCATACTAGTATTTCTCAAGCCACCTGCATACAGTATGCAGATGACTCCACCTTAATTTGCTCAGCCAAGTCCATAACCTCTCTCCAGTGCCTCACCCAAACAGTATTTAACAGTGTTGAAAACTGGTTCACAAAACACTGCCTTCTTCTCAACACCAAGAAAACTAAATTATTGCTTTTTTCTCCTACTCACAAGACACCTCAACTGCACCTCACAGTAACCTGTAACAATGGAACCATCATATCCCCTGATGCTACAACCTGTCTTCTAGGTGTTACAATAGACAACAACCTTAGCTACAATTACCATATTAATTCCACTATGAAGACGGTAAACAAAAAAATAGGGACCTTATACAGAATCAAATCCTTCCTTACCTCTGCAGCCAGAAACACTATAGCCCAAACCCACCTAATCTCCACCCTGTTCTATGCTTCTGCTATCTATACTAATCTGTCTAAAACCAACCTTACCAAACTCTCCATCTGTTATAATAACATAACCAGATTTGCTTCTGGTACCCCATTTAGAACACATCATTGTCACAACCTCAAACAGCTGGGATGGTTAGAACTACAGAACCAATTACTTTTTCAACAACTTATCACCCAAAAGATCCTCTACTACCCTAAAAATACCCCAATCCTCACTAATCTCATCTCCCCTTACAAAAATCTTGCAACTCAAACTCAGCAAATAAACTTCAAATCTCTTCCATTAAATCCAGCAACAAAGCTGGGGACTCACTCTTCACAAACACCATAGGAAAGAGCTGGAATCATCTTCCTTCTGAACTTTCCAACCTTACTTCTACTCTACTTTTTAAGAAGAATCTTAAAGAATATCTTAAATCCCACTGGCTTTGTCCCTGCTCCAACCCTGACTAATATCTCTTGCCCCCTCCTGCTCTTTCTCAAAAATAAAAAAAAAATAAATAAAAAATGTTTTTTACTTTATCTATCTTCTGTTTTAATTTTTGTTTTTACTCATAGTATTTGATTCTAGTCTAAATTTGCTAAATAACTCTGTATAACTCTACCTTTTAATGTTAATTTTGTAACAAATTTTATTTTATTTTAATTATACTTTATTGTATTTCCTTGTCATTGTTGCTGCTCGGAGCTTTTCTCCCCGGGCCTCTACTGAAAATGGACATGTATCCAGTTAGACTAGCCCGGTCAACAAATGTAAAATAAAATAATAATAAAAGATTAACAACTTCAGATCATCACTCTTACTGAAAAGGATGATACATTTCTTTGCATTGAGTTTAAGGCCATGACATTGGTATCAATCATTTGTTTGTGTAAGACCCTCTTGTAGGATGTTGACATCGTTTGGAGAGTCTGTGACTGCTCCCAGTTTGCAGTCATCAGCAAACTTTGTCAGCCACAGACCTTTAGTTTTAGCCTGCACCTCTGAGAAATAGATTCCAAACAGTAGAGGTTCCAGGACTGATCCCTGTGGAACACCACTGGTTACAGGTCTGCTGTTTGAGGTGGATTCCCTTATTTTGACTATATGGGTTCTATCAGTGCGCCTGTTAGAATCCCATCTAATGATATACAGGTTGATACCTAGCTGGTTGAGTTTATCAATTATGCCTGAGTGGAGGATAGTGTCAAAGGCCTTGGCTAAGTCTAGGTAGGCTGTATGCACAGATTTCCCCTTATCAAGGGCCTTGGTGACTGTCTTGAAGAAGTCCACCAGGTTTAACAGGCATGATCTCCCTTTGACAAATAGATTAAGTAGGATCAAGTGTTTGAAGGTTAACAGTGTCTTAGTTGATAAGGTCCGTGATGATTCTCTCCATGGCCTTGCAGATAAGGCTAGTCAGGCTAATAGGTCTTTAGTTCCCGGAGTCAGTGGAAGCACTGCTTTTGTCCAACGGATAACAATGGCCATTTTCTATTCTATTCAGCTGGGATGAAGCCAGTACTTAGACTATGACTGAAAAAGAGTATCCAGTGGCATTGCTAATTCTTGTTTTGAGTCCATGTAGGATGCAGCCTGGGATGTTATCAGGTCCCATTGATGCTGTTTTTTATCTTAGAGAGGGCATTCATGACCTGCTGTTTAGAAATGTAAGGTAGATGACAGGTGGGATGGATCTTGGGGTAAGTGTTGTGGGGACAGGTGAGTGAAGTTTTCACAGAACCTGTTAGCTAACAGGTTAGCAGTGTCCACAGGTTGGGTAAATGTGGTATTAATCACCAGTTCGGCACAAATCTAGGCCTTTCCTTTTAGGTTACAGATGTAACTAGAGCGCCTTATAGTTGTCCTTTGTCGAGGAAGCTAATTTGGATTTGGACTTGACTTTGGAGGACTTCACAAGAAGTCTTATTTGCTTGTTTGGGCTGAGGAGGGAGTGTTTTCAGTTTAGGGCTCTCTCTCCCTCTCTCTTAGACTTAGATAGCAATTTCTTCCTCTTATTGTAAAGCCTGTTTATGGCAGTTGTCCATCAGACAGGTTTGCTCTTCCTTGAGGAGCTTGTTTAAAGCATTTGTGTGGAACTCTGCTTAGTTGCCAGTTCCATCTGAGGGAGGAGGTGCAGTGAAGCTATTTATATGATCCTGTAATAGGTTATAAATTGCTTTGGAGAAGTTTTTTTTACTTTGGTTGGTGCTAGGTGTGGGTCAGGTGTAACAGTAACTTTGAAAGAGGCAGGTTTATGGTCAGATCTCACCAGGGAAGTCCTCACAATGGGGTTGCTGCAGTGGTCCCCCATATTGGTAAGCACCAGATCTAGGATGTTGGCACCCCTTGTGGGGGTGTCAACTAGCTGGTCCAGGGCATTGGATTTAATGAAGTTGATGAACCTGTAGGTATTTGAGTTTGCGCACAGGTAATTTCCCTAGTCAATGGATGGGTAGTTAAAGTCGCCCAAAACCATAGTATCTAGATGTAGCTTGATAGACTCAAGTAGATCCAAATAGGCATAGTGGGTGCCCTGATTCATGGAGGGGGTCCTGTAGCTGGCAATGACTTGAATAGGCGTCCTACCAACAGTTAATTAGACACAGTCAATAGTCAAGCATCTCCAGAGGTGTATTTATCTTTAATGAATATTGATACACCACCTCCTTTAGTTTTTATGCCATCAGATTGTGGTCTGAACGTGTGGAAGGAGGTATAGCTGATATGGCTGGGGTGCTTTCCTCAGCCTTGAACAAGGTAACTGTGACTACACAGATGTCTGTGTCTTCCAAGGTGAAGACTGCTTCCAGTGAATGCAGTTTCATGTTAAGACTCCTGGCGTTTAGCAGCAAAACCTTGAGGTTGTTCTTAGATGGAGTTCTTACATCAGGAATTTTGTCCTTCAGACACTGCCTAAAAAGGCACCATGGGATTGGCAAGAGCCTTGGCCAGTAGCCGAATTCCCAAGGGTGACAGATGAAGACTATCTCTGGCAAAGCATCGAGGTCTGTCGATCATGTCATCCCAGGGTGACAGATACTGTATCCTCTTGCAATGATACCAGAAACTAAGCCAATTATTGAAGTCAGTCATTTTCTGTTTGTATTGAGACATCATCCTAGATCAAGGTAAAATGCTGCTTAAGCCTAAGAACATACCACACAGTCCGAGAGCTCAGTCTTGTATCTCTTCATTTAGTCCAGAGAGGTACGTCTCAAGTCTTTCACACCAACATGGACTATGATAGAGTCATAACAGAATTTGTTGTTAGGGAACTTGAGTGCATGTGTGATATCATAGGACCATAGGAGGTGACTAGGCTAATGGCCCTGAGGCCCTTACAAGCCTAGCCAAGAGTTTATCCCCCAAAAGAAGCCTCAGTCAGCACCTGTCACCCCCTGCCAATGAGGGACACAGATGGAACCCCTGGGACAAATTTGTGGTTTCCCATTCACTCATCAAGGTTGCACTTGAAGAGCATCAGCGAGGTGCTCTGTTTGACGTGTATGGTAAGTCTATTCCAGAGATGGAGCAACCTCTGAGACACAAACCTGTCTCTCCAGGAGGTTTTGTTTATGTCACATACTAGGTTCAGGCCTTTTGACCAGATAGTGCACAAGGAGTTAGACTTACGGATATGGATCATTTCTAGTAGGGCAGGGTCCGAGATTGCCTTGTAGGTGAGACATAAATCACCCCTGAACAGAGAGTGATAGTGATTTCAGCCTGTCAGCAAAGGACAGGTGTTAGAGGCCATGGATTCTGTTTGTGAGGTATTCAGTGGCCTTTCCAGTTGGTGCAGATGTTTGGAGAGGTACATCCCAAACGGGGTATTATACTCAATTATTGGTCTAGTGAGGGAGGAGTATAGAGAGGTAATAACCTCCTTTTTTCTGGATGCAATCCCTTTACTTATAAGATGAACCAAGTAAAAGGCTTTTCTGACCACTGCCGCTACATGATGGTTGAATGTGAGGTTGTTACAATCTGAGTGCCCAGGTCTCTCACCACAGGTTGTGTACTTAGGGGGTTGCCTTTGATGTGGTAATCAGTAGGGGGTCATTTTTTTGCCAAATGGTATGATTTTTTTTGCATTCAGCTTAAGGCCATGACAGTGGCACCAGTCATTAGTTGCTGTGAGACCCTCTTGCAGTATGTTAGCATCATTTGGGGAGTCAATGACAGCACCCAACTTACAGTTGTCAGCAAAACTGGTCAGCCACAGGCATATTTTGTCTTTGCCTGTACCTCCGAGAAATAGATGCCAAACAGTATGGGTCCCAGGACAGATCCCTGGGGAACTCCAGTAGTGACAGGTCTGCTATCCGAGGTGGAGGTGCCTATTTTGACTTTGAGGGTCCTGTCGGTGAGCCAGTTGGTCACCCCCCCCCGATGAGACAGGGATTTACACCCAGTTGTGTTAGCTTTTCAATGATGCCCTAGTGGGGGATTGTGCCAAAGGCCTTGGCCAGGTCAAGGTAAGCTGTATGTACTCACTTTCCCTCATCCAGGGCGTTGGTGACCTTCTCAAAGAAGTTGATCAGGTTCAACAGGCAAGATCTGCCCTTGACGAATCTGAACTGGGGATTCTGGCACCTGACAGATAGCTTACTGTGACCTTCTACTTATCCAGCCTGGTGAGAGGGGCTTCTTTGTGTCTCACAATGGAATCACCTATGACTAATATGTTTGGTTTTCTGTCATCCATTTACATCTTCCACAAATATATTCCCTCCAGAAAATGCATTTACTATAACAGACACATTGTTTGCAGCACACAAGCACTATTCACAAAGAGAAAACGCAAATGGATAGGTTGTCTCACAAATATATTCTTTGTAATCCTGGCATACATCCAAAGAATTTTTCATGCCAATACACTATAAGAAGTGTGAAAAAACAGCAGCTGCAAGGGTTAGACATCTCTGTTTCAGAACACTTCTCAGGTGGAAATCTTTTATTTTTTTGTATTCTCCTGTGTACATCCCTGTATTTTTATCCATAACTATCTTTGGTACCACATATCATCTTTTCTGTGCTGTGTTCAGGTGCTACTTCTCAGCCTCCACATTAAGGCATAGAAGAAATAGGAGTGTCCTGCTATACTTTGAACCTGACATCATGGGAGACTTTTCTCTTTATTTTTTTGCTCTACCCTTAATCGCAAACACACAAATAATGTGTGCAGTAACATCACTGTGATTCATGTACATATGCATTCATTCTGCTGAAGACAATCTGCTTGCACTACTACCAAAACTTTTTTTCTGAGTTAGCAGGTAGGGGTATAGGTTCATAGGTAGGTACTAGGCTATCGGCCCAAAGGCCTACGTAAGCCTAGCCGACAAGGTTCCCTGGCTTACGCCACCCAATAAAGTTATTTTCCTGTGCCACTGTCGAGCAGAGACACAGAAGTGATCCCCGGGGTGTATTTCCTATTTTCCATCCACTCATCAAGATTTTTCTTGAAGAGTGCTAATGAAGATAGGTTCATAGGTAGGTACTAGATGGGCAAGAAATTTAAATCTTCTTATGGACTGGTGGGCCAGCATTTAATTTACTAATTCGCATTCCAGACAGATTCTTCAGTGCTGAGAATCACTGTTTAGACAGAATTGGTGTATTTTCCTCTGTGCTTCCAGACGTTGTTGTTGCCCTGCCTGATTGTGCAAGACAGCATAGGAAGCTCTTTGATAGAGGCAAAGTTGATAAACTAGATGTTACATGGGCTGATTTACATTTGAAACCACATTCTGTCATACATTTTATATAAAAATATACACTGAATTATGTGACTTTAATATTTATATGGGAACAAAATTGTTAAATGCAGGTAACTAGGACATGTGAAAAGGTATGCATCAAATCTGTTCTGAGAATTGCTGAAGGATAAATAATTTTAGTGGAAATGTCTTTTTGACATTCTAAAGAGCAAAGCTATTAAAATTTCACACTTTTCTTATGAGAAGGTGATATAACTTCTCTTTATTCCAACCCCAGGAATGTTACATATCAAGAAAACATGGATGAATTATTTCTTTGTTTCTTGCTCTTACCTGAGTACATAATTGCTTAGCAGACCAGATTGGCTTTGTGTTGAATTTTGCTTTATTTCTTTCTGGTATTTGTTGTAGCATTGATTGTCATATATGTCCTATTTGGTTGATCAAGTCATTGAATAGGGATAAGCCTGGGACACAGATTTACATTTCACACTAATAAATTTCTATTTTCATGGCTTCAAACTCTGGGATTATACCTGTGACCTTTAAATGTAATTTCTGGCCATTATCATGATTAATTACAATTTTCTGGTACATCTGTCTGTCTATACAGCTTTCCATAGAAGACTTGCCAAATTAATCCTTTGTGCGTCAGGTGTTAGTCACAAGCTACAGATTGACAACTTCTTGTCTCAGCTTGCGACTGTGGAAATTGGTGCTATGAACTGCAAGTTTGAGTCTTGAATAAAAGCCATTCATTCAAGATTTGCATTCATGTTTACCTTGTAAGTTTATTTAGGAGCTGGCAGTGTCACTTAAAGCAAGAAATGATAATTCTTTTGTTAATGAATATAGAGACAGTACCATGTATCTTTCAGTTCATCTGCTATATAATCATATAGTGATACAAAGTGGATGCTGGGAACAGAAATAGTGTCTGTAAAGCAAATTCAGATGATGTGGCAGTGCCTGTCAGGCCATTTTTGGGTTATAACAAGTGAGAATGTAATACCGACCACTTGGAGAAATGAGGGCATTTGTACCTTTAGTACTGCAGGGATCAAGATTTAATGACAATGTATGTTTTATTTTCAGTTTTTGGACAGATGTGGTTATAATCTGAGTATATACAAAGGATCCACATTCTGCTTTGTTTTAAAGTTTATTTTACAACCACAGTTTGAACACTATATGTTGTCAATTATAGGTGTTTACTGTTTTATTTAATAAGATGTTTGTTGGTGATATTTTATGTGAAGTTGTTTTTCTTTGAGCTTTTTATCACTAGAAAGTACCAACTAACTTTATAATGATGCTGTCAATGTAGCTTGACATTTCAGATGTGTACCCTAGCTTCTGTTTTGCCCTTTGTCCCCCCAAACAAACACACACACACACACACACACACACACACACACACAAACACTGTATGGCCTGTATTGTAAATATGGAAAGACTATTGCGGTTGGATATATGCATTTTCATAATCAATACTGTAATTAGAGTATTTAACAATATAATCAGGCTGTATCATATAAAGCACCAAACAGATTACATCTGACGAGACACACAAGTAAAATAAAAAAGGTTACAAGTGAGCCAACAAATAATGGATTAAACTGCCTGCTTTCTTGTACATATTATCATTTGAAAAGTGGGATTTATAGTGTTCTTGAACTGGAAAAAATGCTACCCGGCAAAATTAATTGATGCACTGTGAATTTATATGGCACACACTTGGCAGTGACTGTACATTTATGTTCTGTTTGAAGAGATTATTGTAATAAATAAATCAAAGTAAAACCGGTATAATAGAACTACACTGACCAGTTATGTTTTCTGTTTTGATGCACATCTTTACATTTCTTTTTACAGTTATGTATAGAAAATTAAGTTTACATCAGTTCGTTGGGTCACATTTCATAATGTAAAATCATCAAATGCAATGAAATGAAATAACAGCAGAACCAGCTTTGTTATATGTACACATTGTATATGGTATTCAATATAATGTAACAAGTTAAATAACTGTACCTTTATTAATAATACCTATAAACAAATACAGAGATTGAGCTGATTAAGTTCTTCAGAGACGAGTAACAGTTCTACTGCATTCTTAAATCTCTCTGTAAATTTCTGCGGAGTGCCAGACTTTTGCTTAAATCTACTTTAACACCATTTCCCCTTAAAACAAAAACACATTCTGTTACTGTGTTTTTTGGTAAGTGGCATTCTTCAAATAAATCAAAGCATTACCTGTATTATGACACACTTACTTGTAAGGAACATGACATGCACTCTTACTTATATGCAACATGACATACACTCTTACTTATATGCAACATGACATACACTCCTACTTGTATGTAACATGACATACACTCTTACTTATATGCAACATGACATACACTCTTATATGCAACATGGCATACACTCTTACTTGTATGTAACATGACATACAATCTTACTTATATGCAACATGACATACACTCTTACTTATATGCAACATGACATACACTCTTACCTGTATGTAACATGACGTACACTCTTACCTGTATGTAACATGACATACACTCTTACTTATATGCAACATGACATACACTCTTTAACATGACACACACTCTTACTTATATGCAACATGACATACACTCTTACTGATATGCAACATGACATACACTCTTACTTATATGTAACATGACATACACTCTTACTTGTATGCCACATGACATACACTCTTACTTATATGCAACATGACATACAGTCTTACTTGTATGTAACATGACATACACTCTTACTTATATGCAACATGACATACACTCTTACTTATATGCAACATGACATACACTCTTATATGCAACATGGCATACACTCTTACTTGTATGTAACATGACATACACTCTTACTTATATGCAACATGACATACACTCTTACTTATATGCAACATGACATACACTCTTACCTGTATGTAACATGACATACACTCTTACTTATATGCAACATGACATACACTCTTACTTATATGTAACATGACATACACTCTTACTTATATGTAACATGACATACACTCTTACTTATATGCAACATGACATACACTCTTACTGATATGCAACATGACATACACTCTTACTGATATGCAACATGACATACACTCTTACTTATATGTAACATGACATACACTCTTACTTGTATGCCACATGACATACACTCTTACTTATATGCAACATGACATACAGTCTTACTTGTATGTAACATGACATACACTCTTACTTTTATGCAACATGGCATACACTCTTACTTCTATGCAACATGGCATACACTCTTACTTGTATGTAACATGACATACACTCTTACTTGTATGTAACATGACATACACTCTTACTTATATGCAACATGACATACACTCTTACTTATATGTAACATGACATTATTTGTATTCAGTTAAATGCATCACTGCCGCTCATCACAGAGTTCTCGTTTTCAGGAAAGACTCAGGAGAGTTAGTTATATCATCACATAATGAAAGTATATAGTAATAGCAAAACATCAGACACTAGCCAGTGTTATACATTTAAACATAAAGAGCACATTACAAAGTCTGATGTCATTAAAAGGACAACTGCATAGCAACAGTAGCCTTCTGTAATAATGGTCAATATTACATGGTACTTTTACTTTATGTATTACTGAGCATCAAAAGAATTCAGAGTTATTAAGAAGTAAAGTAGTTCTTGAAACAAAAATTCACTTTTTGATTAATTTTATTTCTTAGAAACATAGTTTAGTTGAAGTTATGAAATCCCTCGCCTGTTGTATACTTTTCACTTTGTTGCAGTGTGCAACTGTTTTCTTTTTTCTGTTTTCTTTCCAACACTTTGTCTGTGTTTTGATTTTTCTGTCCTTGATGCTGTTTTTTCATTGCTTCTGTTGAATGTAGTTTAGTGAAAGCTTGTGTGAGAAGTACAGTTCATTTAACCTCCACTGCCCAGTGTTGTATAACGTGTCTTCTTATTCTTTAGCATCCTTCTTTCATTAAAAGCATGTGCATTTATATATTACGTGTACTATATTGAAATAGTGCATGCTGTGTTTCCCTGCTTCTATTCTTGCTATGGGTATAGAGAATTAAATGGTTTATTTTGGTCTGAGATAGTCCACAGCCTCTCATTTCCCAGACAATGCTATAGATCCTTCATCATCATTAGGATCCTCAGAACCAGTTGATTACATTGAAGTAAGCACAGTTCTGTTAGTGGGTATTGCAAATCCATATATACCACCTTATCTCTGTTACTATTCCCCCTTTGTTTGCAGTTTGGCTTCCAATTAATCATTCTGTGATATTTCGCACACACTCATTTTCTCTTATATTATCTGTTCACCATAAGGTGTAATTACCTGAGGTTCTTCTGCAGTATAGTGGTTATTAGTACTGCTTTATACAATTTTTGTTATTCTATATATGTTATTAACCAGGTCTTTTATCTGACATTACATCAAATATTCATATTCAGCTGTTTTATCCTTTGACCTAGCAAACCTGACTACTGATGGCTGGATAGGTGGAGAGGTCCATAAAGTATACAAGCAATAATGCCCAACAGGGTTTGTGTCATTGTGGAAATAACGCCTTCTCAGGAATGTTCTGAGGCGTCAGGCCTTTATACTCTTAGAAGGGCATTATTTCCACAATAGCACACAATTATTGCCCTTAAAGAATGATCTCTCTGTAAAATTGTTGCGTTTTTCTTACTTTATTTTTTTATTACTATATATTTTTTATATATATATATTTTTGATGTAAAATAGTTCCTGCACCTAATGTTTCAGACTTGCTGTAGTATATGTTAATAGTGCTGGAGGAAGCATTTTACATCCAAAATATAACACTTAAAAATATCCAGGTATTTACTTTATTTTTGTTCCCTTACTCCTAAAGCGTTTGGCTTGTTACCAGTCATTGGAGATTGAAATCACTAAATAATTACATACATTTGAGTTTCAGACTTTTATTTCCTTTAGAAAATTCATGCTGACACAAAACCTGTCATTTAAACAACTTTGTAATTTGATAACAGCAATAATTAAAATATGTTCCTATTTTGAGCCTTTGTTCTCCCTTTATTTAGTTTTCTTCAGCTAAGAGGTCGAAAGGTATACAAATCTCATTACTACAGTTGCCAGTGGTCGATCTCAGTCACTCACACACTTGCTGTTCTGAAAATTCATGCTAACACAAATCCTTTTATTTAAGCAAGTTTGTAATTTTCTAAGAGCAATAATTAAAATCTGTTTCTATTTATAAGCCTTTGTTCCCCTTTTATTTTAAGCTTCGTCCATATTTTTTAGCTGAACGGTCCAGAGGTATGCAAATCTCTTTACTGCTGCTGCTGCCAGTCATCTCACTCACTCACTCACTCACTCACTCACTCACTCACTCACTCACTCACTCACTCACTCACTCACTCACTCACTCACTCACGTCTCTCTCCCTCACACACTTCTGCTTCAGAAAATGCATGCTAATCAAATCCTAATATTCAAGTAACTTTGTGGTTTTGTAACAGCAACATTTAAGATATGTTTCTGTTTTAAGTCTTTGTCTCCTGTTTATTTCAGGCTTATCCAGATATCTTGAGCTAAGAGGATGAGAGGTACGCAAACCTCTTAACTGCTGCTGCCAAGAATTGCTTGATCACTGTTACTCTCTCTGTCACACACAGACACACAACACACACACACACACACACACAGTCTCTTCTGCTTTTATGCACGCATTCACTCACGCACAGAGATAGAAGCATAAATACACATACACATTTCTTTGTTTCATTTCTTTTTTTTTCACACTGGCTAAATGGTAAAAGTGCTGCTTAGCGAGTGTAAAATTCTAGCTGAGTCGATCTCGCTTGCTCTCATACAGGCATACATTCTCACACAGACATTTTATTTTACACTCAACAACAAAAGCGCTGCTTACCAAGAGTAAAACAATGGTGGCCATTCGTTTTTTTTTCAGTCTGAGCTCCATGGCAATGCCCGTGCTTGAAATATTTGTATGTATGGCAACTTGATATGCTGCCATGAAGCTATGGACTTGTTTTTCAGTATGCATTACCTGTAGATTAGCACCCTGTTGGAGAATGTTTGTTCTCCAATCAGGGTGCAATCCACAGGTCACCCATTCTCCAAAATTAAGCAAATCACAAATAGTGCAGAGTTATGCTTCTCTGATTGGGTATATGTATACATGGAGTTGATTTATCTTATGTACGTGCTTTCTGTAAAACTTTGGCTAAGTTTTCGGCTTGTGTTTAAAAGTATAAAAAAATACTGACCTTTGTGTGTACATTGTTCATAAATGATAATAGCAGAAAAAAGCTTAGAACTGCGTTTAGGTATCCTTCTAGCATTTATGCAGTCTTTTTTGTATTTGCTTCTAAGTATGCCAGGACAGCTTACAAATGAAGAAAAATAAAGGAGAGGCAAAAAAAAAAAATCTGTAGTATGTCAGAAGCTCATATTGTGCTGGATATTACAAATCTGAATACAAGCCAACAATTTCATTTCATGTATTCCATGAGTGTTGATACTTTAACCCAGGTACTCACTGCAACCTTTTAGTCAGATGTCTGATAGAAGATAAAAATATATACTTCCCAACAAGCACCAGCTTAGTGATTCTGTTCTTAGTGAAGGCAAACTATTGGTAACCGAGAAGAGCTTCCTGAGGGGGAAGAATTAAACAGACCAGCAGGAGATGTGGATTTATTTTCTTCAGCCTTTAGTGACTGATTGTTTTCACTGGGACTCTTTTCACTTGTCAATTAAAAAGTAGTCATATATTAAGTTAACAGATAACCTGCTTGAATCCTTCTCTGAATCAGTATATTGGATTCTTAAGAAAATGTCATGAGTTCCTCTTGGTACAGACCAAGGATCTGCCCTGAAAAGCAACTGTATAGGCTGTCTCTCATTCAAAACATGATGGATATTTTTGCTCCCACTTGTTCCTAATTATTAAGAGTATGAATAATATCTATCCAGCTTTAGACTTTTACATCTTCAGCTAACACATCCATTACATCCATTTTTGGATAGTAACTATTTGAAGTATCTTTCCTTTATGAGTATTGAATGCCTATATGATGTCATTGAACATAGCAAATACTTCTGGCACATCTGTGGCTGGTGTCCACATGGGGGTTCCTCTGTTTCACTTTGTGAGGGCATCATTTTCAGTACAGAGTTGTCATTATATCTTTCTTCAGTATCTACATGCATGATTTTTTTTGAGTTTCAATTCTTTCAAAGTACCCCCCCCCCCATAAAGACACATGTATATATATACACACACACACACACACACACACACACACATACACATCTGTGGTGCCATCAGGAGGATGCAGTGAAGGCAGGATCCATCCCAACATTTTTTTATTTGTACGTATTTGTTTACTTATGTATTTGGTTGTTGTAATTTTTCTTTAACAGTTAACACTTTCTCATGGAAGATGAAAGGCATGGTACTGGGGAGAGGGGAGGCTTGTTGATGGCTGAACAGATGCCTTGCCTCTTAGTCCATATTCCTGTATCCCTCAGTAGTTAGCAAAAGCTGAGTGGAGTGGTGCATAGCTTTCTGTCCTGCCCTGTTGTTTGCATATTTTCCTCCTTCTCATCCGTTTATTTTCCCACAGTGTTTGAATACAAAAGTATAGCACTAGTCATGAAGCTTTTGAATTAGACTTGAAGCTGATTCATTCATATCTCATAAAGTTAAAATTTTCTTTCGGAGACGCTTTTTAGTTTTACACACCCACACATACACTCATTCATTTCCATTAATTTATGCATCCGTTCATAAGAATTCATCAATAGTCATACATACAATGCCAGCTTTTACTAGTAGCTATCAACTTTTTTTCATATGAAAGGCTGCATCAGAAAAATGCAGTGAAGGTGTGATCACCTGCAACTTATATTTATTTTTATACATTTATTTATTTATTTTACAGTTTTTCTTTTTTCTTTACTGAGGTCAAAATGTGGTCCATCACAGCTTGTTTTATTTTTATGCCTTTCTTTATTTATTTTACTGCTTTTTTGTGTTTCTTTACAGGTTGAGAGTTTTTTATAAAATATGAAAGGCGTGGAAGTAGGAAGATTGGAGGCTTGCTAATGGATGAATAGAGACCTCTCAACCACAAAACACAGATTTCCAACACACCACCATATAGTAATCTGAATGGAGTAAACCATAACTTTCTGTTCAGACTTGGCCTTGTTATTTTCATAATTTCCTTATGTTCCTTTTGCTGTGCTTTGTCTTAACATCTGCATCCTCCACACAACTCCATTCATTCACCCACCCACCCACCCATTCATGAAAGCAATCACCTGACATTCATCCATGCCTGTTCATAGTGACAACATTCACAAAACCTGTCATGCACATTCAATCCATCAGACACAGACGCACTCTGCCATTCATAAAACATATTTATTCACACTCCCACAATTCATTCATATAGATTCATCATGCTCCTCCCCATTCTGCAAGAATTGATATGCTACGGGCAAGCAGAGCTAGTGAAAGATTTTCTTACTGGAAGCAGGTGTATGGGGAAAGCCAGTAGGGTTCCCAAATAAAGGAATATATGATAGATAAGAAACATTGAGAAGTAACTGGAGAAAGTTAGCCAGGAATCCAGGGTACTCTGAGAAGTTACTCAGTGGAAGGAAACTGAGAATGGGAAGAGGAAAAAAAGAACTGTTTGGATTACATGATAGGGATAGGCTTTGTTGTGTCAGGGAATGATAGCAAAATATAGACAAACAGGGAGAGAAAAAGGAGTGTACACCCTTGATGGAATATTTGATGGAACTGTGAAGAGATAAGTGTTATAAAAAAGGGAATCATTAATAGAGGATATAGATTCGTACACGATAATTATACAAATCAATCTGAGGATTTTGGGCTGGATTGGGAGAAAACGTTGGGTTGACAAATTTACAAAGGATCGGTGGGGAAACTTGTGCAGGGCCAAATGTTAGATTAGATAAAGACAGCTTTGGATATTTTTATATCATGAGTAGGTAGCAAAGAATATTATCACATGCTCAGTGTAAGTGTTGGAGGTGTGTGGAGACTGAGGGGTAAAACTGGGAGCACATCTCTTAAAAGAGTGAAGAGTTTACAGAATTTAAAGATGCATTGTAAAACCCCTGGAGGAGATGCTGGGTGAACAAGTATAAGTTACTATGGAGATGATACTGTTAAGCTGGAGTATGGGTGCTAGAATATCTGGACATCAGAATGCTTTGTTAACTATATTTATGCTATCTGCTAAAAATGCAATAAACAATAAGTGGAAATCAAGGTTCAGACTGACACTAGAAGATGCTCTTGGTATTATAAAGGAAATAGCAGTTTTTTTGGGGGGGGTTATTTAGGGAAAGGAAAGAGAATCATACCCTTAATTGATCTATGTGGGACCATTACCTTCATGAGTGGGACCAGAGTGATGAGGGAGTAGAACTGCTGGAAGAACTGAAGATGATGCAAAAATAAGAGTGGTGCATAGGATGTATATGTATTGATTTGAAAAGAGTCAGTAGCATGAAATGTTGAAAAGTTTAAGAGAAAAAAGAAGCCTGGATATTTTAGCATGATGTTGGTATGACTTTGGCTCTATGTTGTTTGATACATTTTGAGTTCAATAAAGTTGTTTCATGAAAGAGTTCTGTCAGTTTCTTCCAACCATAATATTTGTAGAAATGTCATGTTTCATTTGTATTAATTATTACATATCTTTTTCATTGCCTTAATAGGTGCTTCACTCATTTTTCCCTTTCTACTGCCACTGTAGGACAAGTCTTCTGAGCAGGCCATCTGCAGCATTTTCCTGTCTGTACTTCCTTCCTTGCTAATAGTTGTAGAATTATCCTACTAGAAACAGCTTCTTGCTTTTCCCCTGCTTCCAGCACAGAATCACACTTTTGAATAACATCTCTCTGGGATAGAATGTTATCTGCAGGCTCCTTTTCATTCAACAACATAATCAGTGTAGTGTCATCCAAACTTCCTTCATGCAACACATGAACAACAGTCTCTGCATGCTTTAAAGATGTCCATCCTTTCTTCTGCATACTTTCAGCAGATAGACTCTCTCCATTAGTCTCCACTTCCTTCTTTGCCATCTTGGAATTCCTCCTAACTGGCACCATCCCTTATATATCATCTGTCAAAAAAGAGTAGGGGAATGGGTGCTTGGGCTAAATTTCCTTTAGTCAGTAAGAAAGCCACATTGGAATTAGTTGAAAATAGGCCACTAGCCAGTTGGGACTAATCCATTCAACAAACTGTAAATAAAAAGCAAATAAGGTAAATAAGCTTGTGTGCATATTGAGTGTGCTATGAAAGACATAATTTAATCAAAAATAAATTCCCTACCAAATACATATAGGACCCAAACAGAAAGTCCTTATCAGAACACTGAATATTTACTAAGACAATTTCAGTCCTCTCTTTATGAAGGCATTATAGAGGATACATAGATTTTCCCTGGTAGATAAAAATGCTTCATAGATTTGCTGGGGACTTTACTACAGCTCACAGTGACTCACTAATACAGTCAGCTTTGCAAGGCAGGCTGAACTACTTAGCAATTATTGGTCTTATCAGTGTAGTATAAATGGAAAATCTACAGGTCTGTAACATGGACTTTGCAGTGGATCAGTGGTTAACCTCCACGCTACACAGTTTAAGGGACTAGAATTCATTACTAACTTTCAGTCACTGACTTTGTGGAGCTTGCATGCTTTTTATATTTCTGCATTGGTTTCCTCTGAATACTTTAGTTTCCTCCCAACTTAATTGCTGGTTAATTGGCTACAATAAACTGTTTATATATATATATATATATATATATATATATATATATATATATATATATATATATATATATATATATATATATATAAAATTACTTACGCGCGCACATACATATATATGTGTGTGTGTGTGTTTTCATGTATGGGCGTGTATATGTATACGTATACATGTGTGTGTGTGTGTGTGTGTGTGTATGTATGTATGTGTGTGTATATATATATATATATATATATATATATATATATATATATATATATATATAATTTTTTTTTTTAAATTAGCATTTGTTTACTAGGAGAGTCCAACTGAGCCATGACAATTTTCTTTTCAGTAGAGGCCTCAGAGAAAAACTCCACAGTTAATTGATACTTACAGGATATCATTCAATATAGTAAAATGCAAGGCAAAACAACACATTTTAAATATCACACAGAAGATTAGTATATAAAGAAAAAAAAAAGAAGTAGATCACAAATATATTCCACAGAGTAACATTTCAGTTTTCCTAAGTAGCAAGTATGAAGTTAAGAACTTCCATTAGGTTAAAGACAGCAGATTGGTTGGTAAGAATTTCTTGGCCTTACTAAGCTACTGGGTCTTCCAATGTAAGCCTAGAAAATTGAAATATGCAGTAAGACCAAAGGACACTACACAGCTGGATAGAGTTGTAGCAATGTTTAGCCAGGGTAAGAGTGACAGGAGTTTACTTTGCATATATGTGTGTGTGTGTCACCCCTGTTAAAATGCCAGATTTTTTGTGATATAAAAAAAAAAACGAGACCACAATAAATAATTTCAAAACTTTCCCCACCTTTAATGTGATCTATAACCTGTACAATTCAATTGAAAAACAGGCAAATCTGTTAGGGAAAAATATAAAAAAATAAAAAAACGTACAATAAGCTGGTTGCACAAGTGTGCACACCCTTAAACGAATACTTTGTTGAAGCACCTTTTGATTTAATTACAACATTCAGTCCTCCTGGGTACACACCTGCCATCAATTAAAGAGACTCTGATTAACCCCAAATAAAGTTCAGCTGTCCTAGTAGGATTTTCCTGACATTTACTCAGTTGCCTGCTGCAGCAAAAGCCATGGTTTGCAGAGAGCTTACAAAGCATCAAAGGGATCTCATTGTTGAAAGGTATCAGTCAGGAGAAGGGTACAAAAAAATTTCCACAGCATTGGATATACCATGGAACACAGTGAAGACATTCATTAAAAAGTGGAGAAAATATGGGACAACAGTGACGTTGCAAAGAACTGGACGTCCTTCCAAAATTGATGAAAGCACAAGATGGAAACTGGTCAGGGAAGCTGCCAAGAGACCTACAGCAACACTGAAGGAGCTGCAGGAATTTCTGGCAAGTACTGGTTGTGTAAGACATGTGACAACAGTCTCTCGTATTCTCCATATGTCTGGCCTATGAGGTAGGGTTGCAAGACGGAAGCCTTTTCTTACACAGAAAAACATCCAGGCTTGGCTAAAATTTGCAAAACAATACATCAAGTCTCCCAAAAGCATGTGGGAAATGTGTTATGGTCTGATGAGACTAAGGTTGAACTTTTTGGCCACAATTCCAGAAGGTACGTTTGACACAAAACCAACAGTTCACATCACCAAAAGAACACCATCCCCATGATGAAGCATGGTGGTGGCAGTGTCTGCTTTGGAGTTGCTTTTCTCCAGCTGGAACTGAGGCTTTAGTCAAGGTGGAAGTAATTATGAACAGTTCCAAATACCAGACACTTTTGGCCCAAAACCTTCAGCCGTCTGGTAGAAAGCTGAAGATGAAGAGGAATTTCACCTTTCAACACGACAGTGACCCCAAGCATATATCCAAATCAACAAAAGAATGGCTTCACTAGAAGAAAATTAAAAATGTTATGTTGTCCCATCTCGCCTTCGTTCTTGCTGGTTGGGTTCAGAGCCGATCCTCGGCTCCAACTCGGCCGATTTACTATAGCTTGAGAGCTAATACTGGCTTGAGGCTAACCCCTATCCCAACATGCCTAGCGGTAGCTACCCAGATCTCGTTTGCCGCTTGCAGCGTCGAGATTGTGACTACTGGCTCAGGCTAAGTATTTAGAGTTTTTTCATATATACTGTCATCCTTTCCAGGGTTTTACTGTTTAATTACCCTGTTAGTGTGTATATTTATCCTCGTTTAGTCTAACGACCTTCTTCTACTTTTTGTTGGGTGTTCTTAGCCGTCATTTTTTTTCTCAAGCCCTGCTTTTCCCTTTGAGCCCATTTAAATTAGAGGGTTCTTCTTCTTCCTCCTTCACCCTTTCGGAGTAGCCATTTAAGTTAGAGGCTGTCCTATTGGGGGAGTTGCCGTTTTACTTAGAGACCCTCCTCCTTTTTTCTTCTTCCTTTTCCCTTCTATTTAAAAAGAAATATATACAGATACCCTTTGTTGTTTGTTGCTAGCCATTACAGCCTTGTTGGTAGTGTTAGTTGTGTGTTGCTAGCTGTCACAGCCTTGTTTTTTCACTGCTTTGTTACCTAAGTTATCCAGCAATGTCCAAAGAGTCTAAACCCTCTGGCTTCAAAAAAATGCGACTTGTGTTGCCAAAAAATGTCCCTTAAAGATGGGCACACGAGTTGTGTATACTGTTTAGGGGCTGTTCACCTGCAGGACTCATGCTCTATCTGTCATGCTTTCAGTTACAGAGTCCTGCAGGAGAGAAAGAACAAGTTAATTTTGTGTGGCCTTCTGAAGAACCCTCAAGATCCTTCGTCTCAGGGCCCTCAGCCAGCCAAACTGTCTGAAAAATCCTCTAAGTCATGCTCATCGGTTCCAAGCTTGGAACAATATAAATCCACTGTCAAACCTTCGGCTCTGTCAGTTCCCAGTGTTGGCTCCGACAAAGCTAGGTCTCCAATGGCTCCATCAGTATCTTCAGAGCAAGTCCGGGCCCATAAAAGAACCAGGTCTCCTTCTTTGGAGCTGGTGCACTCTGCTCCACAGTCTCCTTTGTTGCAGTCTAGGGCAGGCAGTCACTAGTCCTCTTCTCACTCCTCTCGGTCCATCAGGCTTTTGGATCATGATGTGGAGAGAGTGCTCAACAGGCTCCTCAAGTCACAGGCACTTGCCAAATTACTATCGAGCCCAGCCCATAAGGAATTGGCTCCTTCTGGCCATCCAGCTTCTCCATCGGTTCCTCCTCCAACTCTCTTGAGCTCAGAGCTGGAGTGTATGGAGGTCGTGGTGGTGGGACCATCGGCTCATTTACTTCTCCTTTATCAGTCCCAAAGCCTGCTCCATCTCCTTGATGTCTCAGTCCATCGAGGGATCTGGGTGCCAAAGCTCTCTCGCTGGCTCTGAAGGGGGAAGTAGCATCGGACCCTTGTCCGACCCTGCTCTCCCTCTCGGAACTTCGGCACAGGTGAGCTCGGCTCCCACATCAGCCTCAGAGCCGTTGCTCTCGGTTTGCAGGAGATCTCCGGGCTCTTTGGAGCCGGAGGCTCCTTCAACTCAGGACCGTGGCGCCTTTGAGGTGATGAGCGTGCTGTCTCCTGAGATGGCTCCACCCTCGTCTCCATTGATTCCCTCTCCCTTGGTGCCTGTGCCTGCCTTTGACCCTCTTCCTGCCTCCAAGCGTAGGGAACCTATGCCTTAGGATGCCCCACTTCTTCAGAAACCTTCCCTGAACATTCAGGGGAGGTCCCTTGGAAGAAAAATTCTAAGAGGAAGCATCTGGACTCCTCAGAGTCCATGACTTCAGACACAGACTTGGATGAATTGAAATGGTCCCCACAGTCCCCCTCTGAGGATGTCTCTTTTTCGGACATCTTGGAAATCCTTAGAGGTGTGGCTGGAAGTCCCTAGCCCCTTCTGAGGACAAGTCTGATTACCTGAATGCAGTTGGTTCCCGATTCTCCACCTCTTGGGTGTCTTCGCCTTTTGACTCTCTTTTGTCTGTAGTGAGTCGGAAGGTGTGGAGCGGTCCAGAGACCATGGAACCAGTTCCGCAGAAACCAAATAAATTTATAACTGCACCCAAGGACAAATCCTTCCTTTCCAAAGGCATTCCTGTTGATGCTATGGTGGTGGCAGCAGCCACTAAGCAGGAACTTGCGGAAACTTCTTCATCTATCCATCTGCCTAACTAGAAGTCCCGTACGATGGACAGGTATGGGACGCGTGTTTTCTCTTCAACAACCTTTACTCTCAGGTTGCTGAATTACTTGTCACACTACACATGACTTCAGCAGGATCTCTTAAAGGAGTTAGGAGATACCCTGCAGGATCCTACAGCTGAGGGAGTTGCGAACAGGGCGGCTTTCCAGCTTGCGACCTTGACTTCAGTGGTTAATTCCTCCATGAGGCTCATTTCTTATGTGGCAGATGGAGTGAGTCAGGCAGCAGGTACCGGAGTTGCTTTGCAGAGACACTCTTGGATGTGCCTTTGTCAGTTTGCGGAACCTTTCAAGTCTTCCTTTACCAATATCGCCTTTGATGGCTCGTCCTTGTTTGGGCCTCAGGTAAAAGAGACTCTCATCAGGTGTGAATAGGATGGCAAGACTCTCTCTGCCGTAGGAGTCCATTTTTCCATTCCATCTAGACCCTATTCTAAAGGTCGGAAGAGTGGAAAGATATGGTTTTGAAAATCCCAGGGAGCTTCGCCTGACAAACGTGGAGATTTTTCCCCAGGTGTAGAAGGGGAAACAGCAACAGAAGACTCCGGCCTTGTGGCAGAGGGGGTCCGCAACAGCAGGGTGACACAGATACGTTCTCTGCTAGGCCATTCCAATACTCCTGAAGGGAGGCCACACTGCCCACCTCTGGAGGAAGTCAGGGGCAGACTATCATTGTACCCAGCAGCCTGGCAAACTATCACGAAAGAAGCATGGGTACTGTCAATAATATCCAAGGGTTACAAAATTCCCTTTTCCCAGTTACCCCCTCAAGAGAAAAACATTCTATCCCAGATGTTCCACCCAGTCTTTAGGATCAAGCAATCCTAGAGGTACAAAGAGTGCTAGAAAAAAGAGCCATCCAAGAAGTCCCCGCAGACCAAATCGAATCCAGAACTTACACCAGGTTCTTTTTAGTTCCAAAAAAGACAGGGGACTGGAGACGCATTTTGGATCTCAGCAAGCTAAACAAATCGGTAAAAAAGACGAAGTTCCGAATGGTAACACTGCAGTCCATTTTTCCCTTCTTGGGTCAGGACAATTGGATGTGCTCCATCGATCTCCAGGATGCGTACTAACACATAAAAATGGACAGGCGATCCAGGAGATTCCTATGCTTCTGGCTGGGAGCCAGTCATTATCAGTTTAGAGTTCCACCCTTTGGACTCACCACAGCCCCCAGGGTGTTAACCAAGTGTATAGCAGTGGTCAGGGCTCACCTGAGGCGTCTAGGATTCCAAGTGGTTCCATATCTAGACGACTGGCTCTTCACTGCCACCACTGAGCATCAATTAATCAAAGCATGGGACTACACATTTCAAACTTGTTCCCAGCTAGGCATCACCATAAACTATGAAAAGTCTGCATTGTTGCCTTGTCAGTCTAGTAACTTCATAGGGGCAGACTTAGATACAAGACACATGATTGCAAAGCTGCCTGAAGACAGGGTGTCAAACATTCGTCAGCAAATTTTGATTCTCATAAAAAAGAAGAGAGTTCAGGCAAGAGAAGTACTGCAAGTCTTGGGCTGAATGGCAGCAGCAATTACTCTAGTTCCCATGGCTCACTTCCACATGAGGATTCTGCAGTGGCTTCTTTTCGCTCAATGGTCTTTCCAGGATTTACCAATGTCACACATGATCTTGATCATGGAATTTTGCAAACAGGACTTAGTGTAGTGGCTTGTCTCCCCCCAGGTGACTCTGGGCAGACCCTGTCTAGACCCCCATCCAGTAGCCACAGTGACCACGGATGCCTCCCAGATTGGGTGTGGGGGGGCATTATCTGGGACAGACTGTCCAAGGAATGTGGCAACCTCATGAGTACCATTTGCACATCAATGTTCTAGAGATGAGAGCGTTGCTTCTGTTGTTGCAAGCACTTCAAGACTTTCTACCTACCAGGACCATTGCAGACAATATGTCAGTGGTATGGTACATCAACAAGCAGAGCGGGACCAGATCTTTCCCCTTGTGTCGGGAGGCCCTTCCACTATGGCGATGGGCGATGTCTTCCCAACGTTTTCTGATTGCTATGCACATTCCGGGGAAATCCAGTGTGATAGCGGACAGGCTCAGCAGGGCTATCCTCATGCCTCACTAGTGGTCCCTGAAGCAAGAAGTTGCGGACTTGATTTTTCACAAATGGGGCCAGCCATGCTGCGATCTTTTTGCCACTCTCCTCAACAACAAATGCAGCAGCTACTTGGCCCTAGTCCCCCCACTGGGACAGTCACCCAGGGATGCACTTGTTCACGATTGGCCTCCTCTATGCCTTTTCACCTTTTCCTCTAATCCCAAAGGTACTTCAGAAAGCAAAGTTGCTGGGTTGCAAACTCATCCTCATTGCTCCTCACTGGCCTCGTCAGATATGGTTTCCATTTCTCTGCCATCATCTTCAAGTGGAGCCTTGGATACTAGACCCAATTCCAGACCTCCTGATGCATCAGTCAGACAAGCGCCATCCTTCCCTCCAAACTCTCAAGCTGATTGCTTGGTTTCTCCACTTCCAGTCTTAGCCAGGCTCCCAA
>NC_056729.1:1109995321-1110097821 GCF_019279795.1 Protopterus annectens | reverse complement strand
GTATTTGGGATGTATTATTTCCTAAAAGTTGTTTCAAATTAGAACCTCTTCTAAAAACAACTTTAAGTGTTCTAGGTAATCTCTTCCTCACATTTTCATCTGATGTTATAAAGTTCCAGTTTTTCTCAAAGATATTTTTAATATAATAAGCATCACTGCTAAACGCAGTTATAAAAATCAAAGAAAAATCAGTACATAAATCATTATTTAACCTGGTGAACTCAAGTCCATTATTTGAACTATTTAAATATAAGGTCTTGTCCTCTTCTGATCTGTTCAGAATGGCTTTAAAATGCCCTGAATTTCTTTTAAAAGTAACTTCAGTTATTAAGTCATCTATAAAATATTTAGGGTAGCCACGTTTCAAAAACAGGTTTCTTAAAAAATTACATTCATCAATGAAATCGTCAAAGTTGGAAACCATTCTTGCTGCCCTGACAAGTTGACCTTTCACTACAGATTTTTTTCTGATGTAGTGGATGGGAACTAGAAAAATGAAGAAAGGAATTAGAATATGTATCCTTCCTATAGATGGTGGCTATATATTTCTGTCTAGTCCTATCCTTCTGTAGTAACACATCCAAATATGCTATTCTGTCCTTAAGAAACTTATAGTAAATCGTAAAAGATTAGTGGTGCTATTTATATATTGCATAAAATTGTTAAAAAAGTCCTGTTCTCCTTTAAATATTATAAAAGTATCATCCAGGTATCGGGTATAATAAAAAATATGATCCGAGTAAATGTTTTGATTTAAAACAAATCCCTTCTTCCAAAAACTCATCACTAAATTAGCGAAGCTTGCACCACAGGGTGACTCCATAGCAACGGTTTTCTTTTGGATATAAAAGGAAGTCTCATAAATAAAATAATTACTAAGAATAGTGTCCAAAAATTCTTGGACTAACCAAAGTTCCTCTTGTTCAGTACCTTTGCTCAGTAAAACATCAGTTATCCATTCTATACCAAGTTCATGTGGTATCATGGTATACAAATCTTTTACATCTATTGTCGCAAAATTAAATTTTTTATTATAAACCAACCGATTTACTTCTCCAAAAGGGACCAGGAGTCTTTACAAATTTGAACTTCATTAGCCACAAACTTTTTCAATATATGGTCAACATATTTTGCCATAGGGTAAGTGATGCTTTTACGGCCATTCACTATTGGTCAAAAGGGTAGGTTAAATAATTTCTTATGGATCTTCGGGATTCCAAAGATAACTGGAATTTGTGGAGCTAACATAGTTAAATAGTTCAATAAATCAATAGAGATCCTGGCTTCAATAAAAAAATCGTTCAAATAAAGCTTAATCTTTCTATAAGCTGTGTTTATTTCATTTAAAGAAGCTATTGCATAGTTTTCAGTATCCAACATTTGCTGCATGCTAGTTCTATAATACTGTTCACTCATTATTGCCAAGCCCCCTCCCTTATCTGGTTTAATGATTTTACTCAGCTGTCCTTTAATGCTTTAATCAAATCCCAGTTGTTCTTACTAAATTAGAAACATTAGAAATTTGACGAAGTAATTGTAAATTCCTGATATCATGCTCACAAAGTTGTTCAAAGACAGCAATGGTAGGGTGAGTACTAGGATTAAATGTACTGGCAATACTAAAAACATCTAAGCCATTATTACTTTCCTGTGCAACATTAGGAATAAACAATAATTTCAGATTTAATTTTCAAATAAATAGTTTAAGGTCAACTAAACTGCATGGAAGATTAGAAGACCTGCAAGGCACAAAAGTGAACCCTTTGGCTAAAAGATCCGCTAGTGTGGAGCTGACTGTATAATCAGAATAACTGTAGACCTTAAAGTCACCGGAAGAAAATAAAAAAGCTCTTCTCAAAATAACACCATCATGGGTCTAAGCCATTGACTTTTCTAAACTTACATAATGACAGCACTGTATAAAATGGGTGTTGACTTTTGTAGCAGTCAGTCACTTCCCTGTTAAACTTACTACACCTCCCAAAGATCTGTCTGACAACCACAGAAATCAGCACTCGGTGTTAATCATTCAATGCATTCCAAGCTCTGAAATAAAACAATATCTCTCAAATTGAAACCTGCTATTCTAGCCCCATTTACTTACTGACATAATCCAGTAAAATTGCAGCTGACCCACTAAATTACCCTGTCTCTGTTCTAATAAACCTTTATGTAAATGAACACTACGTTCTCAAGCTAGAAAAAAAGAATGATGCGTTCTACCTTTACATATAGATGACTGCTCAACAGCGCCCACTAACTTTATACCTGTGGCAGTTCATTCACCCTTATCAAAAATATTAGAAAAGTGCATCTGAACTGAATTACTTAATGTACATCCCTGATGATAATATCCTACCTCCCATACAGCAAGATGTTATCCTTCATCACAATACTATGGCTCTCCTAAGTTTCATCTCATTCATAAATCATAAGAGAAATATAGGTCGCCTCACATCTACTTTTTTTTTGACTTGTCAAAGAGTTTTGGCAGTTTTCCAACAACAGGCTGCTCCAAAAACAGTATCCATAGGACTTGCTGCTTTCTCCTTGTCATGGTCAAAGCTATCACACCAACAGATGTCAGTCTGCAAAAGGGAATAATAGCACCTTCCCTTTCCTCCCAGTTTCAGTGGGTGTTTCGCAAGGCTCCATTATTGGTCCTGTACTATTCAATATTTATATATATTTTCATATATGATCTTCATACAGGTAGTAAACATGCCACCATTTTCCAGTATGCTGATGAACCAACTCTTGTCTGCCCTGCTGAATCCCTAAACATATTTCAGCAGCAAACCAGGAAAGTCATATAGACATGAATCTCCTTCATTTAGGAATGACTGTAACCAGCAACTACTTATTCTTTCTTAAGAAATCTTTAAGTTAATTCTATTTTCCCTGAAACAACTGAATGAATAAAATAATTTCTAACAGTAAAATAATCAAACTATAACCCACATCAAGATTCTTAGGCCACAAATTGATGAACAACACTTTCGAAGATGGCTGCACACACTCTCCCAATGTGAAAAAAGAAACTGGTAGATAAGGGCCAGTAATGTTGCCTGTTTTAGTACAATTCAGTTACTTGCTAGTAAATACACTGTCTGGATGCCAGGAAAGAAACTTGGAGAACCTGGAAGAAAATCATCTAGAAAAGGTGAAGAGAAAATACTGACTGGGAAAAATCCTACAGCTGTTCATAAAATAGCATTTCAACCTCCATCTTTGGTACAATAGATAGCTTACAGTAATTTAGTGGAAAAATAAGTCAGATGTGCTCAGTGCTGATTAAAATAAATGAAACATCAAAAGGAGTATATCAACTCAAATTTCAAAAGGTTGGAAAATGGTAGAAGCTTTAAATGGCTATTTAGATGAACTGAAAAACCTGCACAAATCAGGTTGAAGTGAAGAAAAGGCTAGCTGAGTATGAGCTGCTTAAGAAGAGCTTTTTCAAAAAAATGGTAGATTTAAAGAACAGAGCACAGAGAGAAAACATGGGATTATCTGATGTACAAGGGAAACTGGAAAGAACAGACTTTATTAATTTTATGAAAGTACAAACAAGTTAATGGGCTTGTATTTGAAGCAGGATTTGTTAATTGAAAGCTCCTATTGTCTGTATGCTCCAAACCTGGCTATGAGAAAGCAGGCAAGACCTATATTCGCAAAGATGCAATCATACCAGCAGAAAGAGTTGATCCTGACATAACTGTGGCAGAATGGCAAAATATTAAAAACTGGAGTCATTAGAGTATTTGTGGAAAATAAGTATTTACTGTACACCAGGCAGAAGAGAAGCATATTTATCCCGGCAATCAGGAAATGTCAAAAGGTAGGCATGAGATTTAACCTGCTGTATACAACTCTCTTGAGAATATTTTTTATGGATGATCAAAGTCATTTTTGATGCATCGTGTGCTAAGGAGGAAATACATAAGTTTGTCTAGCAAACAGAGAGGGACACTGTGTCTCTTTTTTCTGGTAGTAAAGATTGTAGGGAGACCTTGCCAGTGAAAACTTTTCCAGTGTTCTCAAGGAAAGAGAGACCAAAAAAGCACAGGTGTTAAGTAGAAGAATTGGGAAGTACATTGCACTGGAACCAGAGTCGAAGTACATTGCACTGGAACCAGAGTCGGGAATGGAGATGAACAGGAAGATGACCTGCAACACTGAAATTAGTGAATACATGTGAATCTATAAAAAAGCAACCATATTTGTGAAATATAACTTTACAAGAAAAAGTTGCTGAGAAAGACTGGAATTTTGTTGACTCTCTTAGACTTGTGAAGGGACCACCAGGCATATACCCTACTTCATTGTCATTAATGTTTAAAAGGACACTAAAAGGGAAAAAAGAGAAACTAACTGTAAGTAAAACATTTTTTTCTTAACAGTATTTGTATAAAATATTTCATAATATAAATTGTATGTTAGCTAGTAAAGCATTTTCAGTGATTGTATGTGATCAAGATACTAAAGTAAACAAGTATGTTTTTCATTTTTAGTTTTAAGAAATATAGATATTACAGTGTAAAATAGAATGGACAAAAGAATATGTAATAGTCTGTGATCTTGTTTGGTTGGGATGGAGGTATTGGGTGTAAATGTGTATTGATTATAATATATGTAGAGTTGTCATGTTTTATTTTATTTTTGTATAGGTGAATGTCTGAACTAATTCCCTTGGCTTAGTCTAATGACATGTTTGTTTTGTTTAAGCAAGTAGGTTTTCCTTTAGGAAATAATGATCAGTGTTAGTTGAGAAGTACATTATGTTTTTATGTTTCCAGGGAAACAAGCTGACTGAAGGTGAAGACAATAAATTGAGGCGTCTTGACATTGTTTAATGAGAGAAAAACAACATTAAAAGGTGCAAGCAAAATTAATTTTGAAATTGGAAGTGACTAAATACTTTAATGCATTGACTAGAACAATGCAGAACAATGTATAATTAAGATGTATTTAAAGATAGCAAGTGCACTTTTTCTTAGTATTAAAAGTTAGCCGGTGCACTTTTTCTTAGTACTAAAAGTTAATGATTTCTGAATGCATATAAGCTGTTTTCCACTTCTAGGAAGGGAATAAAGATAAGACAAGAACAGACAACAATTGGTGTAAGCAGGAGCATTGGCTATAACATGTGATTTAGCATGGATAACTTTAATTTTAAGTTAGTTAATGCCTGTGAGTACAGCTGTCAGTTTGGGACATTTGTTCCTATCAAGAGGAGAAAACTTTATTATTTGAAGATGTACATAGGTTTGTGTGTTTGTTTTAAGTTAATACGTTCTGGCTGTGTTCTGGGTTTTGTTTTTTGAGGGTTTTCATTAAAACAAAAAGTCTTGTAAAATGTTATATAGGTTAATTGAGATAGCAAAAAAATAACTGTGTAAAGAAACAACCTGTCAAACATTAGTGGGTGCATGTAACACAAAAGTGGGAAATAGAAATGTAAAAAGCTGTCATTATAATAGTTGGAAATAATGATTTCTTATTATAATTGCTACATTAAACATACTATTTTGGAATGTGAATGATCCCACAGGTATAGACAAAACAAAGAGAGTATTGTATTAAAAATACAGAGTGCAAATAGCATGCTAGTGGAGAGACATCTGGAAAGAAGTGAGCATGTGAATTTAATAAAGAAAAGATTTCATCTTGACTATTCAGCAGACTATCAGAGGTGAAAGAAAAGGGGCATACTTATACTAATTGCTAGAGGAGGTCCAATTGTGATAAAAGAGGGAAAAAGATAGTAATGTTGGATTTATGGTAGTAAGGGGCTACTGGCAAGGGGGTAGGATTTTACTGCCATGTACTTATATTATGCCTAAAAATGCTATTATGGAGTTTAAGACATTTTTGGGAGTAATAATCAACTCTCAGGAGGGAATATTACTTATAGGTGGGGACTGGAGCTTAATTTCCAACAGTAAGGATGTGTTTGGGGGATCTAGAATGGAAAATATATAAAAAAAAGAGTAGATTTCCTAAGAATTTTATAAAAAAATATTTGGTATGGAGGATGTGACTTCAGTAGGTGGAACTCTGAGAGAATTTACATATTATTCCCCAAGGTATAATAAATAAGAACGACTAGAGAGAGATTTAATTTCATAGGAACATGTGCATTTAATCAAAAGCTTCTACATATATCCAATAACTATTTGAGATCATACGCCAATAACAGCTAGGATAAAAATGCAGGGTAATGAAGTGCAAATGACAGACTGGCACTTCTACAAATAACTGTGAAAAAGAGAGGAATTTAAGGAATGAGTAATGGAAATTATTTGAGAGTTATTAAGGAAGATCAAAATTTCTTCATAGTTGCAGCTATTGATTGGGGTAAAATGAAAATGGCATTTAAAAATAATGTAGAAATAAAATAAAAAGAGAAGGCTAGCAAAAAACAAGAGGAGGTGCAAATGCAGACTACTAAAGAGAACATAAAGGAATATCTAGATAATATGCATGAGTTTGGAAAGATTACCTTTAAGCAACTCTTTTTTTATGATAACTCCAGAGCAGAAAGCCTTTTAGTACAATTAAAGGGTTGTTGCTAAACTTAGGGAGCATATAACGAAAACAGCAACAGGTCCTGTAATGGTATTAGGGATATTTTGGACATTTTATGAAAATTTATATAAAGCACATGACTGTTTAATTTAAAAAAAAAGCACAGTTGAATTATTTATAGAAGACTTTGGTATGCCAAGGTTAGAGGTAGATGAGGCTAAACTATTAACAGTTAAGACGAGAGAAGATTAAATAACAATGTGATGTATTATCTATCTGTAGGAAATTCTCCAGAAATAGATGATATTCCTGTGGAAGTTTGAATTCTGGGGGGGGGGGGGGGGGGGCGGGGTGAGAGATAGCAATAAGGAAGGTTTTAACAATATTTTAAAAGGAGGGGAAGTACCATCATTCTGGAATAAAGCTGTTGTGGCTGTAATACCTAAAGGCAGTAATAACTTGTCAGATCCAGTTTCATATAGGTCCATTTCAGTTCTAAATCTTGATTATAACATGTTTATGAATGGCAAAGATGTTACTAAAATTGATAGATACGGATCATTGTGGGTTTTTTTTGGAGGGGAGGCAAACATTTGACAGCATTAATAGAATAATGATGACCCAGATGGATGCAGAATGTAAGAAAAAAAACTGCTCTTGGTGGAGCATTCATCAGAGTAAGCTGGGATTTCATGATCGCAATAATGGAAGCATTTGCATTTCCTGATTCAATAATAAAGTTAATTAGGAGGATATATGAGTGATCAGAGGCAAAATTAAAGTGAGAGGTTTCCTCTCTGATAAGTTTTGTCTTAACAGAGGAACCAGGCAGGGGTGTTGGTATTGCAGTCAAAAGTTGGCATTATTTGCAGACAATGTTATTTTGTATGTGGTAAAACTAGTAAAAGGCATCTCAATGTTGTGGAACATTGAGACAGTTTCAAGTTGTGAACTATTACCCATACATGAATTGATTTGAAATACCCATATTTATGGGGGGACATGATAAAATGAAGAATTCCGGATTATGGGTTAAAAAGGATTCATTTATGGCAGCTGTGGATATGTGGAAAGAGACTAAAAAGATAATACAAAAACTGAGAAACTGGAAGCTCTTGTTTATGGATATGGCTAGCAAAATGCAAGCAGTGAAAATGTTTTTAGTCCCTTTAATTTTATTTATAGGTCAGGCATATTTTCATTAACCAGAGAAGAAGTTGTGGACAGTAATTAATATAGCTGAAGTATTTTAACTGGGAGGGGACGAGGGCAAGGGCCAAGTGGATCCTTCCAGTAGAACAACTTGGTTTAGGATTACCTGATTTGAAGGGATATTATAGAGCTACACAGTTAAGGGTCATATACATAACACAAGCAGAAATCCGTAAATCAAAGTGGAAAGGGATGATAATGATGATGATGATGAAGAAAAAGGGGGGAAATTCAAGAAATAAGGAGGGAGTAGGATTTTGGATGCAGATACTTAAGAACAATGACAGCCACACACAATATTATGTTCATAAAGTAGTCTAAGAACTAAGACAACACACGAATGAAGAAATTAGATTTTGCCAAGGGGATGACTGTAATTAGGGTACAGAGAATAGGCAAGCAGGGTTTGGAATTTACTAGAGAAAACTGGCAAAGGAACCAAGGTATTGGGTGAAAATAATGAGAGAGGGAAAGTTAAAAGAGTGGGAAGAAACCAAGAAGACATTTGGACTGCAGGCAAGAGACTGTCTTTTCTACCAGACATTGATATCAGAGTACAGGCAAAGAGAAGTGGATAGGGGAATCCTAAGTTAAAAACCTGCTCTGTTAGAGCTTTTAGTTGAATCTAGAACAGAAGCTGCTGTTAAAAAGGACTAATTAGTATGTCATTTAAAGCATTGCACAGTAACTATGGGAATCAACCCAGAGGAGGTTAGAAAGGGAAGAGAGATTGAATAAGCAGTTCACAGTAAAATAATGGTTAGACATATGTATGCCTCTCAAATATGCAACAAAGTCTAGAAGATTTAAGATTGTTACTTGGAAGTATTTGCATAGGTATTTTTATACCCCAAGTAGACTTGAAGGAATTTTTCCTCAGGTAGATGGCAAATGTTAGAGCTGCAAATGGGGAAGAAAGAGGATACTGGGAATATATGTTTTGAGAGTGTAATAAGTTGGCAGACATTAAAAATTCTCTACAGAGTACTCTGTCAGAAGTATTGCATGAGCAAATGGGTATGACAAAGGAAATTATTTTTTGAGCTGGGATTTAGGATCTGAATTGTCTAGACAAAATAAGACCTTGTCAAGTTTAATTCTGTTGGCTGCCAAACAATAATTACTAGAAAATGGAAATCAACATCTAAACCAATTGCATTTGAAGCAGTAAATATTGTAACAGATGTAACAGAACTGGGAGTGGGAACTTTAGAAAAGGGTAGGAGCAAATTACATAAAGCATTTAAAATTGTAGGAACAATACATGTAAAATGCTTTGGAGGAGTGAGGTTTAAAGGAAGGCAGGAATTGATCAGATTAGGTAATGCTGGATTGATGATTGCATAAAAGAATATATGTGACTTATAATGTTTGTAACTGAACATATCAACAAGTTTGTTTTCTTTTATATAAATGTATGTTTGCCTATGTCTTAAGTGGTAATTCAATAAAGGTGTTTAAAAATTACAAGAAAATAAAATTTGACTATCATTTAGGTGATGTAGTAACAAAAAGTCAGAAACTTAATTCCCTGTAAAGGATTAAACCCTATCTGATTGACTGTGCAAGAAAAAATATTGTTGCAACCTTTCTTCTCCCTACCCATCTCTATGTGGCTCACATACTAGTCATTCTCCAAACCATCCAGTCTGATCTTATTGAGAAATGTGCAACAGAGTTGCAAAATTCACAGCCAACATCCCATACAAATCTCATCACTTCCTTATACTTAAACAACTTTTACTGGTCAGAAATACACAGACACACACACACACACACACACACACACACACACACACACACACACACACACACACACACACACACACACACACACACACACACACACTCCTTCTCATGGGCTATTAGTTAGGGATTCTTCTCCTTCCCTTCATTTTATCTCAGCATAAGTTATTAGACCCAACAAAACATTGTGGATCAACACCAATCCTATGCTGTCAGCTGTTTGTGGTCATTTTTTTTTAAATTAGTAGACCCCCTTTGGTACTGAAATAGTGTTGCATCTGTTTGAAGGCAGGATATTAGTTTTTGCAGACTGAGATATTTAGACAGCTGTTCAGTAAGCTATGTGGTGTATTTTTTTCTCCAAATCACTAATTATTTTTATGAACTGTTAGATCAGGGGGCTAGCCTTAATCTGGTGTCCACCCACCCCCATATCATTTCCTTTACATATCCTCAATCCCTTAACCACTCCCTTTTTCCATTTTTGTAAATACCATCTATACCCACACTTCCCATTTGTAAGTCCTTTGTACAAAATACACTAAACCCATCTTTTCCCTTCATTATAAACTTACCTCTCACAGTTTCATACTACATTACATATCGTCAACACTCCCATTTTATCCAATCTTTCACAGCATATACATTGATAGCTGCACCGCAGCATCTCCGTCTCAGGCTCTCTAATTCTTTTCTCCACTAGCCTGCTTGGGGATAACATTTTTCCAATTACTCTACAAGACCACATAGTAAATAATCCAATCTCACCTCCACTTCTTTTTTTCTTAATTATCCTAGATAGCAACAAGGCACCAATCTTTTGACATATTTCATTTAATCTCAACAAGAGTAAGTGTCTTCTAGGTACTTATCTCTTCCCATCTTACATATAATCTCTAGTCAGCATAGGTGTCACCCAGTCACCATTTTTTTTTACAGCTTTCATATCTGCATAGGTGGTAACTAGATATCAGTCTCTTCTTATCTTACATATCAGCATAGAAAGCAGCTAGGCTCTAGTCCCTTCACATTTTTCATATAATCTATTATCAACCTAGGTTGCAGCTAGGCACCAATCTCTCCTCTTTTTGAGTATCAGCCTATGTAGCAGCCAAGCAGCTATAACACCATTTGAAAACCAGGTAGGTCCACTTGGGTTGACAGTCCCTTTTCAGGAGTGACAAGAGCAATATCTGTTTAACTCTTTCACACCTGTTGTGCTACTTGAGTAAATCCTTGGCTGGCACATTCAGTGCAGTTGCCTTAATACTGGAGCTGGCATCAAAACGTAAGGATTCAAAGTGCACTTTTAATGTCACTAGCACTGTGTGAAGCCTGGAAGGGGGGTTTACACTTGCATAAATGTGATCATTGAATTCCGCATTTATGCACGTGCAAAATACAAAGTTTTCTTTTTTATTATTATTTTTAAAAAAAGACAACTTTTTCTCTATATCTACTGCTGCAGTGCAGTGCAGCCATTTCACAGTACGCAGTATAATAATTCTCCTCTAAATAGAGCAAAGGCACACAAAACAATGTTTAAATGAAACCCATAGTAGTATCATTGTGCTCAAAACTCACAAAAATTACCTTGATTTGCCTGAGATTTTCCGTGTACCCTAAACATGCTCTGTTTTCTCTATGTCTGTGTCTATGTCTAACAACCCAATTGGTTGCTTTATCATGATGTCAGACACCACAGTGCAGCAACCAGTCAGATTGTAGGACACCAGTGAGTAAAATGACTTTTTGGATGGTGATTTCTTTTTAATATATTTTTATTTTCCTGTGGTTAAATAAATGTGTTTAGCACAGAACGTTTAGCTATGCTTCCAGCCTACACTTGCTGCATGCCACAGTTTATGGAGGGAAAACTTATAGTCAGTACTGTTAGACTTGGTATTGCTGACTATGGATAAACATCTGTGTCCAGGCTCAAGACCTGCTCTTTGGGGGATGGGTGGTATCTGTGTCCAGGCTCGGGTCTTGTTGTTGGGGAGAGATATATGCATCCAGGCTACGGTATTGCTGTCTGGGTGGAGGCATCTGTTTCCAGGCACAGGTTTTGCTTTCTGGGAGAAGGCATCTTTGTCCAGGTTCAAGTCTTGCTATCTGGCGGAACCTCTCTCTCCAGGCACAGGTTTTGCTTTCTGGGAGAAGGCATATTTGTCCAGGCTCAAGTCTTGCTATCTGGGGGCAGGCATCTGTGTCCAGACACAGGTCTTGCTATCTGTGGGGAGGTGCCTGTGTCCATACACAGGTCATGCTATCGGGGGGGAGGTATTTGTGTCTAGCCTAAGGTCTTGCTGATTGGGGGGGGGGGTAGGCATCTCTGTTCAGGATAAGGTCCTGCCGTCTGGAGAGAAGTGTCTGTGTCCAAGCTCAGATCTTGTTGTGTGGGGTGATGTCTGTGTCCAGGCTCAGGTTCGGCTGTCTGGGGAGAGGTATCTGTGTCCCTGCTGCTCAGATGAATGAGGTACTTCGTAACACAAACATTAAGATTTTTTTTAGTTGGAAATATTATGAACGTATGGCATAGGTCAGTAATTATATTAACCCGAACCAGAAGGTGATTACATGGTACTTCATGGTATCAAATGAAAGCTTATATTATGCTACAAAAGTTGTCACTGATACCAACTGTTTGCATACTACCATTTGGCAGATATTCTAATATACATAATTTATTACTGAACAAGTATGAATAATTATTATATTTATGTGCATATCTCTGGTATTATGCAGTTGGAATGATTGTGATTCAGTCTTTCATATGTCCATTCACCAGAAAGGTCAAGAATGATGCCTTGCACCATTGCAGTACTTGCTTCCACAAAATGTCCTTTATAGCCATTTAAACAAATGTATTGACTCAACCGTACCTGACAGGACTAAAACCAAGTCATCCAGAAAAACAAGCCACCCTGGTGGACTGCAAGTATAAATAAGTTATATAAAAGAAGGAAACAAAAATCTAAGAACAAGAGGGAACTTACTCAACAGAGGAAGAATACCCTCCACAGCTTGAACAAGCTAATCAAATATCTTGTAAAGTCTTCTAAGGCTAGTTATGAGACTAAATTAGCATCCCTAGCTAAAGAAAATCATGAGGCATTCTTTAGCTACCTCTGAAACCTAAAAGGGATTGCCCAGCTGTGTGCCAAACTTATAGAAGATGGTACCATACATCCTGAACCTGAGGAAATTGCCAATCTGCTAGCTGACAGATTTGACATTAACTGCACCCCTTTATCCCCACCAGCCATACTCCAAAGCATTCCAATCACTAGTCCTCTGTCAAGTATCTCCAAAAACAGGTCATACAAGCACTGTCCAAGGCCAAAAACATGGTCTTTGTGGGACCAGATAACATCCCAGGTTTCTTACCAAATAATCTAAAACAAGACCTAACAGAACCACTTGGCACTCTCTTTAACCATAGCACAAGCACTGGCTTTTTTCTGGCAGAGTAGAGAACAGCAACAGTAATCCCCTTGCACAAAGATGTCCCATCAGCTGACCCAGGAAACTATTGATCCATAAGCCTAACCAGACTTATCTGCAAGGCCGTGGAAAGAATCATCATGGACCTTAAGGACACAGGCAACCTTCAAACTCTTGACCTGACACAGTTTGGTTTCATCAAGGGTAGATCTTGGTTATTAGAGCTGGTGGACTTCTTTGAGAATGTCAGCAAAGCCCTGGATGAGGGCAAAGCAGTACATACCACTTATTATCTTGATTTAGCCACAGCTTTTGACACAATTCCTCACTCGGGGATAGTTGAGAAACTCTCCCAGCTGGGGCTTAACCCTTACATCTCTAGATGGGTAGCCAAATGACTCATCAACAAAACACACACTATCAATGTTGGGAAGTCCACCTTCACCAGTAGATCAGTTACTAGTGGTGTACAATAAGGATTTGTGTTGGGCCCTTTACTGTTTAGAATCTATTTCTCTGAGGTCCAGGTGAAAGTAGATGGCCTATGGCTTACTAGGTTTGCAGATGACTGCAGACTGGGGGCAATCATTGAGTCCCCCAACAATGTAAACATATTACAGAAGGAGCTGATGCAGACAAGTGATTGGGTGCCGAACTCGAGGACTAAAATTAAACTAAAAAAACTGCCTTGTTATCCTCATTTGGTAAAGTAGTAGCCCTGCTAATTATGATGTAGATAGTACCCTTGTAAGCTTAAACCCAGTGGTGTGAGACTTGGGAACACAGGTTGATAGCAATCTAGCTGATTGTGTCTATAGTGGTAAGGAAAGCCTTTTACATTGCGCATCTCATAAGTAAGGACATCGCATCCAAGACAAAGAAGGTTATAACTCCACTATACTCTACCATTATCAGACCACTTACTGAGTACAATGCTGCCTTTCATATGTATCTCACTGGACACCTGCAGCAACTGGACAGACCACTGTAGTTTCTAACCAAGAGAATCCAGGGTCTCCAAAACGTGACTTATATGAAAAGACCGAAAGCCCTGTCACTGTACTCTGTATCATACAGGCTGCTGAGAGGTGACCTGTGCCTGGTCTACAGAGCAGTCTTTGAATTTGCCCCAATGGTAATGTTGCACATCTGCAAATCAAATGGGACAAGAGTCGCTCACTCCAGGGATCTCAACCTAGCCTGTGACATTAACAAAACATATTGGAGAGACAAATGTATCTCCCAGAGAGTGCCACTTCTCTGGAATAAGCTCCTACTTCATGTGACGCAGAGCTCCTCAATGACCCTATTTAGGAGCAACTTTGACAATTGGATGAGTGACCGTAAATTCACCCCAGGGGTGGCACCTATGCCCCTCTTGGTCAGGGGTAGTCATTGCTGATCATAAAATCTCTCTGCTAACACTGACCATCTAACTGTGGTCAATTAGGGTACGTGTGTTTTTACACAGATAGGCTTGCAAAGCCCTAGGGCCATTAGCCTATGAAGAAAACTGGAGCTTTTTCCTTGAGATATTATGAATGTATGGCATACGTTCATAATTATATTAATAACTCTAAATGTAAGGTGGTTACATTTTACTTCATGGTATCAAATTAAAACTTACATAGTTCAGCAAAGAACTGTCACTAATACCAGCTTGTCTGTACACCGCGAGTTGGCAGATATTTATAACTGTTAGTAATATGTATATTAGCACAATTATCATATTTCTGTACATATATCTCTGACATTGTGCACTTGGTTCATAGCTTTGTATGTTCATAGTTGTTTACAAGGCTAATGACCACAAGGGCCTTTTTAAGTGTAGCTATGCATCCAAATCTCTGACAACCTCTGGTACCCTTGATAAATGTAAGCAGTGGCTTGAGAGATGAAATATTTACAAGCTTTTGCCTCGGAAATGAACCATTTACAGGCTGCCTGTGTCCATTAGAGACATAGGTGCCAAACCAGGGATGAATTTCCTTTCCCCATCCAATTGTCCAAGTTATACTTGAATTGGGTTAGGGAGGAACTCTGCTTCACATGGATGGGGAGCCTGTTCCAGATAAGGGGTATTTTCTGGGATACATACCTCTCTGTCCAGCAGGTTCTATTTATATCACAAGCAAGGTTTAAGTCTTTTAGAACAGGTAACTCTGTTGGTGGTTGTTTTCTGCGTATGCAAGCAGTCCATCAGGGTGGGGTCAGACAATGTGATGTATTCCAGGCATAGATCTGCCCTCAGTCTGTAAGGAGATGTAATACAGGGATAGGGCCCTGAGCCAGTCTGCATAGGACAAGTTACTTCAGCCCTGTATTCTTTTAATGAGGAACCTGTGTGGACATTCCAATTGTAGGATTCTCCTGGTTAGGTACATACCAAATGGGGCATTGTACTTGCTGATATGTCTGATGAATGCCAAATACAGTGGAGCAATGACCTCCTTGGACCTAGATGCCATACCTTTCTTTATAAGATGCACAACATAGAGTGATTTGCTCACTGCTGTAGACACATGATGGTCGAAGGCTACATTACTGTGAATGTGCCTCCCCAAGTCTCTGACTGTTGGGTCAGCTCTTAGGATTGTGTTGTCAATATGATAGTTACCAGGGTTGGATGGCTTTCTGAAGGATGCTGTTATGCATTTCTTGGCATTTAGGTTTCAGTCCATGGTTCTTTCACCAGTTATTTGTCTTTGTCAGCGCTTCCTAGAGACAATTTGTGTTGGTGGGGGATTTTATGGCTGCTTGCAATTTGCAATCATCTGCAGATTTAGTCAGCTCGAGGCCATCGGAATTGGCCATGATTTCAGAGAAGTAAATACCAAAAAGGAGCAGCCCCAAGATCAATCTCTGAGGGACTATGCTTGTGACTGGCCTCTTTGTAGAGGTGGAATCCTGAGTTCTAACTTTCTGGGTCCTGTCTTGAATGGGTTGTGATTCAGTATTTCACATGCCAAGTCACCAGAGAAGTCATGAAAGGCTCCTTACACCAGTGGGCTAACTGATAGGACAAAAATTGAGCTTTTTCCTGGAAGTATTATAAATGTATGTCATATGTTCATACCTGTATCAGTAACCTGAACCAGAGGGTGTTTACATGGTTCTCCATGGTTTCAAATTTATACAAAATGCTGAAAAAAAACTTTGTACTTATAGCTGATGTCTGGCACTGCATATGGCAAATACTTTATGTATTTGTCCATTAAATATGCATGGCATTCATAATTATGCAAATATCTCAAAAATGGAGTGTCAGCTACAAAACTAGCTTGTAGCAAAATGAAGATCACACTTGCCTGAACAAAACTTACACTGATAGTTGGAATCTGTCTGCTATGGTTACACAGATATTAATATTTGTATGCACAATTATAAGTAAATGTATATGTTGTCTAATTACTTGTTCAATATAAAATTATTATGTCTGGCTGACATATTGATATCATTGTGAAGAAGAGTATGCTGAATAACTCTTCATATTTTAACTTTTTTTGCAACCTTTATAGTTTTTGAGATAGATACATTTACATACAGCTAGCTAGGTTGAAAAAGTGCATTATCAGAATTTTGGCTCAGGGCTGTCCATGAAGGAATTCTTCTGGTTTTCGGTGGTGTAAAATTCTACTCAGACTAAGTATGAAAGCATAGTCAAATGAGGGAATCAAACTCTGTACCACAGGAGCTACAGCTCACAGCCTTAACCCTCTCTACTGACTGTAACAGTCTAGGTGACAGGCACCAATCTATTCCCGTCTATCATATAATCTCATTCAGCCTAGGTGGCAGCTAGGCCCCAGTCTCTTCCAATCTGAAATATAATTTGTTAGTCTGCATAGAAACTACATTCTAATCTTCCCCTTTTACATGCATCCTCAATTTAGCCTAGGTGCCATACATTTGACTCTGTCATGCTAATCAGCTTGGCAGCTTTGTAGACAGGTAGGCTTTCCTGAGCACTAGACTTTTATGTTATCACTCTGTTCAACAGTCCATGTAGCAGCTATCCCACCGTACTTACAATTTCTCCTCTCCCTATGAGTAACTTGGCTTTAATCCATCCACGGGCAACTTTGCTCCTGTCCACACCCATTGCACATATACTCTTATAGCATTAGTGATATCTAGGCCCCAGTCTTTTCCCCTCTTACATACATTCTTTATCAGTCTAAGTGGCAGGCAAGCTTTCATCACAATATACCACACTTCCCAACTGGCAGTTGGACATAAACCTTTCCTTCTGTGAAATTGCTTCATCAGTACCTCAAGCTGCAACTGTTCCATTGTTCTAGCTACATCCATAGAAGTATTCAGACATTCAGTCTACCAAAACCAGATTCTTACTCCCCAATGAGTGCTATACCCACTCAGCTCACTATGACCAGCACTTCCTTCTTTGATTCTCACTCACCAGTACAGCATCTCTTAAACCTACCTCCTGCGTATATAATACTTATTAGATGTCCTCAGTATGTCTCACATTGGGAGCGCTACAAAATCCTGAAAACCCAAAAGCATGGGACCAAAATCTTGAAAGTTCAAAATACTGAAAACTCAAAATACTGAATCTCATAATACTGAAAACACACAGGATACCAGTACTTAATATATTCCAGCACAAGTACATATATAAACATATTACCCTTCAACTATAAGCACCCCTAATGTGGGGGTCTGTGCCCCCCACACCCCCTGCTACTTAAATATATCAACTCTGAGATTGCACTTCACTACACTAAGTGAATGCTCGGAGTTGATATATTTAAGTAGCATGGGGTGTGGAGGCTTGCCCCCCTGCTTATACTTGGAGAAGAGTAATATGGTTTGTCTTTTATTCAATTCACTACAAAAAAACAGCCATACATGTATTATTTAGTCCTTCAACAAAGTATTAGTTTAAGGGTGTGCACACTTATGCAACCGGCTTATTGTACATTTTTTATATTTTCCCCTACCAGATTTGTTTGTTTTTTTCAATTGAACTGTACAGGTTGTAGGTCACATTAAAGATAGGAAAAGTTTTGAAATTATTTATTGTGGTCTCATTTTTATATCACAAAAACCTGGCATTTTAACAGGGGTGTGTACACTTGTTATATCCACTGTATGTCCTTCCATTGCTTCCTTATGAATTGCTTATCCAGTCTCTCTTTCCAGTCTTTTCTAACCTCCTCTGATTGATTCGTATATTTGTTGTGTAATATTTTATATGCCCTTCTGATTATCCCTTTTTTACCAGCCGCATCTGTACTAAATTCCACTAAAAACTCTACCAGAGCAGGTCTTTCACCTAGGATTTCCCTATCCCTTTCTCTTTGCCTGTACTCTGATATCAATCTCTAATAGAGAAGGCATTCTCTAGTCTGCAGTCCAAATGTCTACTTGGCCTCTTCCCATTCTATTACCTTTCACTCTCTAGTTAATTGATCCATGTACATTGGTTTATTTGTCAGTTTTCTTCAGTAAATTCCAGTCCTCTCTCACCTATTTTCTGTACCCCTAATTGCAACCATTCCTATTGGCAAAATCTCCTTTCTCCATTCTAATGTTGGCTTAGTTCTAAGAATACTTTCTGTTACTGGTTAGTAACAGCCTGCGTTTCATTGCTGGAACCTGTGTTCTGAGAGACTGCTTTTCAATCTATCTGGAAATATACAGAGCTAAGTATATCTTTTTTGGTTTTAGAGTTTGTACTGTTAATTGTTGCTCATAGTTTTTCATATCTCTGCTGAAAGTGTTTTCCCCACCTCCCCCTATTTTCTGCTGTGTCTTCAGTTGGTATAACTGTTTTTACAGCTTGTGTGTTATCTAACTCAAGGATCACTTGCATAAAATTAGAACTGTTCGTAACAGCCTGCATTTCATTGCTGGAACCTGTGATGTTAAGTTGTCCATCTTACCTTTGTTCTTGCTGTTTGGGTTCGGAGCCGATCCTCGGCTCTGACTCTGCTGTCTTCTATAGCTCGAGAGCTGTTTACTGGCTCGAGGCTACCCCTTATCCCAGAATGCCCAGCGTCAGCTACCCAGATCTCATTTGCCGCTTCAGCTGCAAGGTTGCTTCCTTACTGGCTCAGGCTTACTATAGTTTTTTCTGTTATTATATTTGTTGTTTATGCTTAAAAATTTGTCTAGTTTTTTTGTCAAGTTTTTGTTTAGATATATTACTTTATCCCTTATCGCTTTCTTGTGTGTTGTAGCTTTGTTGGCCATCGCTCCACTCGCAGGCCTTCTTTTTCCCCTGAACTCATTTAAATTAGAGAGTCCCCACCCCCCTTAGGATAGCCATTTAAATTAGAGGCTCTCCTTACTGTTCCTTAACTGTAAAAAAAAAAAAAGACTGTTTGTTTCTTAGTTTTTGTATTATAGCATTTTCTTATTGTTGTTGTGGTTTTTGTTAGGAAAATGTCTAAAGATACCAAGGTATCTGGCTTCAAAAAGTGTGACTCATGCTGTCAGAAAATGTCACTGACAGATGGGCACACTAGTTGTGTATATTGTTTGGGTGCTGTTCACCTGCAAGACTCCTGTTCTATTTGTCACACTTTTAGTCCAAGGGTCCTGCAGGAGTGCAAAAACAAGTTAATCCTTCGGGGATTATTGAAGCCTCAGGATTCTCCGGCTAAAAGTACTCAGCCAGCGAAATCCCTTAAGTCTGTCAAGCTGTCGGCTCCACCTTCAGAGCCAACTCCTTTACTTGACCAATCAAGTATGTCGGTGCCGGCTGGCACCGACAAGGCAACTCCTGCGTCAGCTCCATCTACTATTTTGGAGCCGTCTCGGAGCCATAAGAGATTGAGGTCTCTGTCCTTGGAGTTCATCCACTCGGCACCTCAGTCACCCTTGTTACAGAGTGACCGTAGCCATCATTCTTCCCACTCCTCTCGATCCTCTAGATTATCGGATCATGATGTGGAGAGAGTAGTAAGTAGGTTGCATAAGTCACACGCACTGGCAAAATTACTGTCCAGCCCACTTCAACAGGTATCTGCTCCAACCGCCTCTATTTCTGTTCCTCCTCCGACTACATTTAGCTCAGAGCCGGAGACCAAGGATCCACAGGTAGTAGAACCGTCGGAGCCGATCATCATCTCTCCTTCAGTTCCCTCGGCTCCGATTACCTCAATTGTACCTTTTATCGAGGGATCTGGGCGCCGGGGCTATCTCGTCGGCTCCGAGGGGGGGTGGCATCGGGCCCTTGTCCGACCCTGTTTTCCCCCTCGGAGCTTTGTCGCAGGTGAGCTCGGCTCCACAACAGCCTCTGAGCCGTCACCGTCAACGCGGAGAAGGACTCCTGTTTCTTCAGAGCCGGAGCTTTCTCTGCCTAGATGTCGGGATGCCTTTGAGGTCATGCAGAGTGTGCTGTCCCCCAAAACAGCTCTACTGCCAGCTCCATCGGCTCCTCCCCCGTGGTGTCTGTTCCAACCTCTACTCCTCCTCCAGACCCCAAGCGTCGGGAATCTATGCTCCAGGACACCCCATTGGGTGATCCCTCTTCTTCCAAAGCCTCCCCTGATCACTCAGAAGAGCCTCCCCAGAAGAAGAAGTGCAAGAGGAAGCACACAGACTCTCCTGAGTCTCTCACCTCAGATGCAGACATGTATGAATCGGAAGGGTCCCCAAGGTCCCCCTCTGAAGATGTTTCCGTTTCGGACATCCTTGAAATGCTTAGACAGAGGAGGGACTGGACTTCCCTAGCCCCTACCAAGGATGAGTCTGTATGCCTGGACACATTTGGTTCCCGACCTTCCACCTCCTGGGTATCTCCGCCTTTTGATCCACTCATGTCTGTAGTGGCTTGAAAGGCTTGGTCAGCTCCAGATTCTGTGGAACCTACTCCGAGAAGACCAAACAAATTTATTACAGCCCACCCAGGACAAACAATTCCTCTCCAAAGGTGTGCCCGTTGATGCCATGGTGGTAACTGCAGCCACCAAGAAAGAGTTAGCAGAAACCTCTTCATCTGTTCATCCTCCAGACAAAGATTCTTGAACGATGGACAGATATGGAAAGCGAATGTTTGCTTCAGTGACCTTTTCAATGACGTCCCTGAACTATCTATGCCATTTTACACTTCTTCAAAGGGATCTCCTGAAAGAGCTTGGAGATGCTCTTCAAGATCCTACAGCTGAGGGAGTACCAGCCAAAGTAGCTTCTCAGCTTGCGACTCTTAATTCCATAGTCATCTCCTCCATGAGGCTGATTTCCTATGTAGCCGATGGAGCGAGCAGAGCCGCAGGGACAGGTGTGGCTCTCAGGAGACATGCTTGGATGCGGCTTTGTCACTTTGTGGAACCCTTTTGAGCATCCTTCACCAATACTCCCTTTGATGGCTCCTTTCTCTGTGGGCCTCAGGTGAAAGACACATTGACCAGGTGTGAGCAGGAAGGCAAGACTCTCTCTGCCATGGGAGTCCATTTTTCCACCCCTTCCAGACCTTATTCCAAGGGTCAGAAGAGCGGAAAGATGTGGTTCTGAAAATCCCAGGGACCCTTGACTGAAACACATGGTGATTTTTCCCCCAGGGGCAGAGGGGGAAACAAAAATAACAGACGCCACCGTCGTGGCAGAGGAGGACTGCAAAACCAGGGTGACAGAGAATCCTTCTCTGCCAAGCCCTTCCAGCATCCTTGAAGGGTTGCCCGACTGCTCACCTCTGGAGGCAGTCGGGGGAAGACTTTCACTGTACCCAAAAGCCTGGCAAAATATAGCAAGAGACACAGATGGGTACTAGCCATTATATCCGGAGGTTACAAAATTCCCTTCCATCAATCTCCCATAGAATCAAAAAAGCCCTTCCCAGATGTCCCACCCAATCTAAGGGATCAAGCAGTCGCAGAAGTTTCAAGACTGCCTGAAAAAAGAGCCATTCAAGAAGTCCCCGCAGACCAACTAGGATCCGGAACTTACTCAAAATTCTTTTTAGTACCAAAAAAGACAGGGGACTGGAGACCAATAATGGATCTCAGCAGATTGAACAAATCTGCACAAAAAGAAAAGTTCCGGATGGTGACACTGCAGTCCATTTTCCCTTTTCTGGGTTAGGACAATTGGATGTGCTCGATAAATCTTCAGGACGCGTACTACCATATCAAGATGGGCAGACATTCCAGGAGATTTCTTCGCTTCCAGGCAGGGGCCAGTCATTACCAGTTCAGAGCTCTGCCCTTTGGTCTAACCTCAGCCCCCAGAGTGTTCACCAAGTGTATGGTAGTAGTCACGGCACACCTGAGGCGTCAAGGATTCCAGGTTTTTCCCTATCTAGACGACTGGCTTCTGACTGCTACCACCAGGCATCAACTCTTAGAGGCACAGGATTATACAATCACATCATGCACTCAACTAGGCATTACAGTAAATTTCGAAAAATCTGCCTTGATGCCCTGTCAGTCTATCACATACACAGGAACAGAATTAAACACAAAATAAATGTTTGCAAGATTACCACAGGAAAGAGTTTCCACTATCCGTCAACAAGTGTTAATTCAAATGCAGAGCAAAAGGATTCAAGTCAGAGATGTCCCCCAAGCTCTAGGCTCCATGGCAGCTGCCATTCTTCTTGTCCCATTAGCACGTTTCCACATGAGAATCCTTCAGTGGCTTCTTTTCACGCAGTGGTCTTTCCAGGAACTACCCATGTCTCACATGATCCTAATCACAGAAACATGCAAAAGGCACCTCTCTTGGCGGATGGTCTCCCCACTAGTAATTCAGGGCAGACCTTTTCATACAACCTCCTGGTAGCCACAGTGACCACGGACGCCTCCCTGATAGGGTGGTGGGGGCATTATCTAGGCAGGGCAGTCCAAGGCACTTGGCAACCTCACGAGTACCATCTGCATATCAATGTCCTAGAAATGAGAGCGGTGCTCCTAGCGTTGCAAGCCCATCAAGACACTTTTCCTTCCGGGACCATTGCAATCCAAATGGACATGTCAGTGGTGTGGTACATCAACAAACAGGGTGTGTCCAGGTCTTACCCCTTGTGTCGAGAAGCACTCAGACTGCGGCAATTGGCGATTTCCTCCCATCGTTTTCTGATAGCAACGCATATCCCTGGGAAATCCAGCGTCTTAGCGGACAGGCTCAGCAGAGCTATCCTCATGCCTCACGAATGGTCTCTGAATCAGGAAGTTGTGGATCTTATCTTCCGCAAATGGGGACAGCCTTGCTGTGACCTATTTGCCACTCCTCTCAACAACAAATGCAGCAGCTACTTCTCCCTACTTCCTCTTCCAGGTCATATACCCAGCGATGCTCTAGTCCACGATTGGCCTCAGGGACTCCTTTACGCTTTTCCCCTTTTCCCCTAATACTAAGACTCATACAGAAAGCAAAATCGTTGGGTTGCAAAATGATCCTCATTGCCCCATATTGGCCTCTACAGATATGGTTCCCGTTCCTGCACCTCCACCTTCTGGATCAACCGTGAATTCTGAACCCGGTTCTAGATCTTCTGATTCATCAGTCAGGCGGGTTGCACCAATCCCTTCAAACTCTCCAGCTCACAGCTTGGTTACTCCACTTCCAACCTTAGCCAGACTTTCCAATATCTCCTCAGCAGTCTGTGATATTATTGTTTCCTCACATAAGTCTACTACGAGGAAAACGTATGCTAGTAAATGGAAACGGTTTTCTTACTGGGCAGAATCTAGAAATGTGGATCCTTTCTCAGCCCCAGTCCATGAAATTCTAGAATTTCTTGCACAACTCTTTTAGTCTGGTGTGTCTTCCGCTACCATTAGAGTACAACTAGCTGCCATTTCTAATTTTCATATTGGTATGTTTAATTCTAGCATAATGTCTCATAAGCTCTGTAAGGCCTTTATGAGAGGAACATCTCTTCTTAGACCCCCAGTTAGAGATCCTTCTCCTCCTTGGGATCTCAATTTAGTTTTAGCTTCCTTAATTTTGCCTTCCTTTGAACAGGCAGCATCATGTTCCTTAAAATTTCTTTCTTGGAAGACACTTTTTATGGTTGCTATCACTTCAGCTAGACGTGTCTCAGAACTTCAAACACTATGTGTTCATCCTCCTTACCTGGTGTTTCACAAAGACAGAGTTTCTCTGAGGACCAATCCATCCTTTATTCCTAAAGTCTGCTCAGAGAACAATTTAAATCAATCCATAGATTTCCCAGTTTTCTTTCCTAATCACAGCAACAAGGCAGAATACAAGCTCCACCAATTGGATGTGCACAGACAATTGCATTTTTACCTCCATAGAACTAAGGAACTAAGAAATTCAGACGAGTTATTTCTTTATTATGCTTTCAACAAACAAGGCCTTCCAGTTTCTAAGGTAACCTTATCCAGATGTTTATCTGATGCTATTGCCTTTATTTATCAGTTACAAAATAAAGAGCTACCAGCTAAACGAAAAGGTCATTCCACTAGAGCATTAGCCACCTCTATAGCCTTTCAGCCTAGGTTGCCCATAGACTCAATCTGTGCAGCTGACAATTGGGCAAACCCTCACACTTTTATCTCTCATTACAAGGTAGATATGGTCTCCCAGAGCAGAGCTTCCTTTGGTTCTACTGTTCTGAAGAGTCTGTTCCAATGAGCCACCCAGGATTTTAGGTGCTAGGGATGCTGTCCCAAACAGCAAGAACAAAGGTGAGATGGACAACTTAACATAAAGAAGTTATGTACCTACCATAACATTCCATGTTATTTGTCTTCATCTTGCCTTCCTTCTTGCGTCCCTCCCTCCTTCCCTCTTCCTAGAGGATTGAGAAGAGTTCCTTTTTGTTTTCACTGGCTGAGTATCTTTTATTACTTCACATGCCAGGTAATCTATGACTCTTTCCTTGTTAGGTGTATTGGACAACCAGTTTTTAGGTATCTGGTTAGTCTACTTATGTCTAGTGTGCGCTATCACAAATGAGATCTGGGTAGCTGACAGGCATTCTGGGATAAGGGGTAGCCTCGAGCCAGTAAACAGCTCTCGAGCTATAGAAGATGGCTAAGTCTGAGCCGAGGAAGGCGTGATGAAGACAACTGACATGGAACGTTATGGTAGCTACACAACTTCTTTTTCTGAGAGACTGCTTTTCAATCTATCTGGAAATATACAGAGCTAAATATATTTTTTTGATTTTAGAGTTTGTACTGTTAATTGTTGCTTATAGTTTTTCAGATCTCTGCTGAAAGCATTTTACCCACCTCCCCCTATTTTCTGCTGTGTCTTCAGTTGGTATAACTGTTTTTTACAGCTTGTGTGTTATCTAACTCAAGGATCACTTGCATAAAATTAGACCTGTTAGTAACAACCTGCATTTCATTGCTGGAACCTGTGTTCTGAGAGACTGCTTTTCAATCTATCTGGAAATATACAGAGCTAAGTATATTTTTTTGGTTTTAGAGTTTGTACTGTTAATTGTTGCTCATAGTCTTTCAGATCTCTGCCGAAAGTGTTTTCCCCACCTTCTTCTATTTTCTGCTGTGTCTTCAGTTGATATAACTGTTTTTTACAGCTTGTGTGTTATCTAACTCAAGGATCATTTGCATAAAATTAGACCTGTTAGTAACAGCCTGCATTTCATTGCTGGAACATGTGTTCTGAGAGATGCTTTTCAGTCTATCTGGAAATATACAGAGCTAAGTATATATTTTTTGGTTTTAGAGTTTGTACGGTTAATTGTTCATAGGTTCATAGGTTCATAGGTTCATACTAGGCTATCTGCCCTGGGGCAATTATAAGCCTAGCCCAATTCTGTATGGCTTACGCCACCCCTTGATTTGAGTATACTGTGCCCTTTTTAAGGTTTAGTTTACTGTGCCTCTGTCTAATAGTGACACAGGAGTAATCCCTGGAACAAACCTACGATCCCCCATCCACTTGTCGAGATTCCTCTTGAAGAGATTCAGTGAGGTTCTCTGCCTCACATGAACTGGAATTCTATTCCAGAGCGAAGGGAGCCTCTGGGTTATGAACCTGTCCCTCCAGCAAGTTCTATTTATTTCTGTGCTGAGGTTCAAGTCCCTCGAGCGTGTGGCTCTAAGGGATCTAGATTTACTGAGGTGGAGCATGTCCATTAATTCTGGATTTGACATAGCTTTGTATGTCAGGCAAAGATCGCCTCGAAGTAGGCGGTATGCAACTGAGTAGAGCTGGAGTTTTTAACCGAGCAGTATATGGCATCTGTTTGAGACCCTTGATCCTCTTGGTGAGATACTTTTGGGGTCTTTCTAATTGCTGCAGGTGTCGGGTAAGGTACATCCCAAAGGGCATTGTATTCTATGATGGGCCTGATGAGGGATGAATAAAGGGCACGATTACCTCTCTTGATCTAGATGTGAAACCCTTCGTGATGAGGTGGGCTATGTAGAAGGTCTTTCTAACCACTTTGGCAATGTGGTTTTCAAAGGAGAGATTGCTATCAACTTGGGTCCCCAGGTCTCTAATAACTTTCTCTGTACTTAATGGGTTTCCGCCTATGTGGTAATTTGTGGGCACATTGTTTTGCCAAAGGGTATGACTATACATTTTTGGCATTTAGCTTTAAACCATGGCGCTGGCACCAGTTATCTGTCTTTGTGAGACCTTTTGAAGGATGTTTGTGTCAGCTGGAGAGTTGATTATGGCGCCCAGTTTGCAGTCGTCTGCGAACTTGGTGAGCCATAGTCCTCCCACGCTTGCCTGTACCTCGGAAAAGTATATACCGAACAAGAGTGGTCCCAGGACAGAACCCTGTGGACGCCACTTGTGACCGGTTTTGAGTCTGACATGGCTCCAGCAACTCTCACTCTGTGGGTTCTGTCTTTGAGCCAGTTTGCGACCCATCTTGTGACATAGGGGTTTATATTTAAGCTGGATAGCTTATCTATGATGCCTGAGTGGGGTATTGTGTCAAATGCCTTTGCAAGGTCCAGATAGGCTGTGTGGACTACCTTTCCTTCATCTATGGCTTTGGTGACTGTTTCAAAGAAGTCAACCAGGTTCAAAAGGCAGGATCTGCCCTTGACAAAGCCGAACTGGGTAGGATCTAGTGTCTGTAGGTCCCCAATGTCTTTGTTTATGAGCTCCATGATGATCCTCTCCATAGCCTTGCAGACTAAGCTAGTCAGGCTTATTGGGCGATAGTTTCCAGGGTCCGTAGATGCTCCACCTTTGTGGAGTGGGACCACTGTTGCTGTACGCCATTCTGTGGGCACATATCCTGTAGTGAGGCTGAGATTGTATAGCTGTTTTATTTAAGGGATTAGTTCCTCTTGTAGTTCATGTAGGACGCAGCCTGGGACGCCATCTGGTCCCATGGAAGCAGTGTTTTTTGCTTTGGAGAGGGCAGCTTTCACCTGAGCATCTGAGATGTTTGGGAGGCAGCCCTCTGCTGGGATAGATATTTGCTCTTTTGGGGGGGAGGGGGTGGAGAAGTTCGCACTGAACCGGTCTGCCAGGATATTGGCGATGTCTGTGGGTTCAGTGTATTTTTTGTCGTTTAGAATCAACTCAGAACAAGTCTGGGAGTTGCATCCCAAGTTTCTAACATAACTGAAAAAAGCCTTATGATTGTCTTTGGTGTCCTGTGCAATTTTTCTCAAGCTGGCCTTGGAGGATTTTATGAGGGATTGTAATTTTTGCTAGTACTGATCAGAGATGCCTTCCCTATTAGGGATTTTGCTCTATCATGTAGTAGCTTCCTCCTTCTGTTGTACAGTTTATTTATGGCAGGGGTCCACCAGACTGGACGCCTGCCTTTGGATGATTGGGTCTTGGTTTTGTTTGGGATAGCATGATCCATGCATTCCTGGAGATGTTTGTAGAATGCATTTATATAGGATTCTGCATTTTGGGCTGTAGTTTCCACTGGCCCTGTGGCCTTGAAGGATTCCACTTCGGTTTTGAGAAGTGAGAAGTTCGCTTTGAGAAGTTTTTCACTGTGGTTTTCTGGGCTGGGGTGGAGTCGGGATGTGGACATCCAGTGAAATTAATTTGTGGTCTGATCTTACCAATGAGGGATATACTTCTGGTGTGGAGCATAGAGTCCCCATGTTGGTAATGATCAGGTCTAGTATGTTGTCCCTCTTGTGGGAGTGGTGACTAGTTGTTCCATAGCATTTGAGTTTATAATTTCCAGGAATCTTTGGGCTAAGGTGCTGGGGCTTGAGTAGTGCTTCCAGTCAATGTTTGGGTAGTTGAAGTCGCCCAATATAATGGTGTTCGAGAGATCTTCATGTTCTCCAATGTTTTCAGGAAAGCGAATGGGATTCCTGACTTTGAGAGGGTGGTCTGTAGGATGCTATAAACTGAAAAGCAGTCTTGCCCACTGTTAGTTGCACATGGATGGTCTCCGATACCCGTGCAATGCCACTAACCTGGAGGTGTGGATATCTTTGATAAATATGGAAACTCCCCTCCTTTTGTGGTTCGGTCCGGGTTTTGGGGCGAAAAGCATGATATGAGGTATAGCCTGGTAGTGCTGGGGTGCTCTCTGGAGCCTTGAACCAGGTTTCTGTCACTGCACAGATATCAATGTTCTCCATACTGAGGAGAGCTTGAGTGCGTGCATCTTGAGGTTAAGACTTCTGGCGTTTAGCAGCATTACCCTTAGTTTCTTGTTCCTTGTGCTCTCTATGGGGGTGGGTTGGACTTTTGAGCCTTGCCTAAAAAGGCACTATGGGGTGGCAAGAGCCTTTGCCAATATCCGAAAGCCCAGTGGTGACAGGTGCAAGCCGTCCCTAACGGGCAACGTGGCTTGTCGAGCATGTCATCCCAGGCTGACAGACACTGGATCCCCTTTGAATGACACCAAAATTTTAGCCAATTGTTAAAATTGATCATTTTGTCTTTGTACTGTGGCATCATTCTAGGTGAGGGTAAGATGCTGCTCAAGGTCAGGGTCATACCAGCCTGGGCTACATGATCAGAGAGCTCCTCTATGTCCCTTTCATGTAGTCCAGGGAGGTCGTCTCAGGTCATTCACACCAGCATGTACAATGACTGAGTCATATTTGTATTTGCTTTGGAGTGACCTGAGTGCTTGTTATGTGGCGGATCCTAGCCCGACAGGCAGCTCACTGTGACCTTCTCTTTATTCAGCCTGGTGAGTGGGACGCCAGTGTGTCTGACAATAGAGTCACCTATAACAAGAGTATCAGGTGTGTTATTCAGCCTTAAGGGCTGTGGCTGCTTGGCACACTGACTTTGTGGGTTATGTGTTGTGTGTGTTTTGTTTTGAGGTAGCGTTTGCTTGGATGTCTGCTTTGGAGGTCTCTGTTGCTTAGGTAGATTTTATTTAGAGCCTCCAGTATGTTTTTGTGTATTTATGTGTTTGGTTCGCTGATGTGTTGGGACTATGTGATACTGGAATTGTGTTGTGTGAGGTTACCTTCTCCTCCTGACTGGTTACACCAGTTTTGAGATGAGAGAGCTCAGCCTCCAGTTTGGCTAAATAGTTGCATCTCTCACATATATTTGAACCTGTTTGGAAGAGGAGAGGGTTGTCCGTGTACATGAGACAGTTGTAACATTGCCTCAAAATTCCCAGATTCACCAGCTGGACTGGAGAGGAAACCATTGACTGACCTTTGGACATGCTAGAGTAATAGGGAAACTGAATTTAAGACGGACCAATAGAGGACAGGGTAATAGCAGAGATTATAAGAGTAAGTAGTGCTTATGGTTTAATAGTGCTAACTTGTAGGATTACTTAATTGGACCAGTGAAGGCCTTAGAATGAGAATATGGTGTTTAAATTGAGAGATAGAGCAGTTCTAAGGGAAAAAGTGAAGAGCAGACTTTGTGGAGCCAGGAATAGTTTAAACCCAATTAGGCAGTGCTGCCCGCTGTTAGGCTATGCACAAAAACGCAAAACCGCAAGCAAAGAGTGTTTTAAGAGAGGAAGATGAAGAAGTTTTGGAATTGACCCAGAATGGCCAATAAAACTACAGTTTCAAGTCAGTAACCACTCCCACGGGGGCAGAAAGGCTGCTCAATGTTTTTCACTGCCACTGATCAACAGAGAGACTTTCCTTTAGCCCAAGCAAAAATGGCCTCACAGAAACTTACAAACAGTTCAAGAACAGCAAGCCTGTAAATGAACTTTTTAAATCTCAGAAAAGTGGGAAAAAAGCAAGATTTTTTTTTTTTTTTTTTGTTTTTTCAGAGATAGCAGAGGTTAACAAGTATCAGCAAGTTATAACAGTGCAGTAAATGACCCCACACAAGAGTGCTAGGCCAAAGACAGATAAAATGCAAGTTTTGAGAAAAAAACGATTTTAAAAATAAGTGCAAACAGGAAATTCAGTAAACAGCTCTAGGTTGTGCTCTAAATACAGTTACTAATGCAGAAATCAAATTTAGCAAGCCGGAAAATGCTCAAAATAGGCGGCTATGCAGAAAAACTTAGCAAATAAACAGAGGAAAAATACTTAAAGTCTCAAAAGTGGCTCCTTTCTTCTCTCAGCGTTTTCTCCTCTTGGTGGGTGCTTCCCCAACAGCCAACAAACCTGAAAAGACGCCAAAACCACGAGACAACCAGGTTTTAAGAGAGGAAGATGAAGGAGTTTTGGAATTGACCCAGAATGGCCAATAAAACTACAGTTTCAAGTCAGTAACCACTCCCACGGGGGCAGAAAGGCTGCTCAATGTTTTTCACTGCCACTGATCAACAGAGACTTTCCTTTAGCACAAGCAAAAAAATGGCCTAACAGAAACTTACAAACAGTTCAAGAACAGCAAGCCTGTAAATGAACTTTTTTAAATCTCAGAAAAGTGGGAAAAAGCAAGATTTTTTTTTTTGTTTTGTTTTTTCAGAGATAGCAGAGGTTAACAAGTATCAGCAAGTTATAACAGTGCAGTAAATGACCCCACACAAGAGTGCTAGGCCAAAGACAGATAAAATGCAAGTTTTGAGAAAAAAACGATTTTAAAAATAAGTGCAAACAGGAAATTCAGTAAACAGCTCTAGGTTGTGCTCTAAATACAGTTACTAATGCAGAAATCAAATTTAGCAAGCGGAAAATGCTCAAAATAGGCTATGCAGAAAAACTTAGCAAATAAACAGAGGAAAAATACTTAAAGTCTCAAAAGTGGCTCCTTTCTTCTCTCAGCAGTTTCTCCTCTTGGTGGGTGCCCCAACAGCCAACAAACCTGAAAAGACGCCCAAAACCACGAGACAACCAGGTTTTAAGAGAGGAAGATGAAGGAGTTTTGGAGAATGGCCAATAAAACTACAGTTTCAAGTCAGTAACCACAGACAGGCTGCTCAATGTTTTTCACTGCCACTGATCAACAGAGAGACTTTCCTTTAGCCCAAGCAAAAAATGGCCTCACAGAAACTTACAAACAGTTCAAGAACAGCAAGCCTGTAAATGAACTTTTTTAAATCTCAGAAAAGTGGGAAAAAAGCAAGATTTTTTTTTTTGTTTTTTTGTTTTTTCAGAGATAGCAGAGGTTAACAAGTGTCAGCAAGTTATAACAGTTGCTTATAGTTTTTCATATCTCTGCTGAAAGTGTTTCCCCACCTCCCCCTATTTTCTGCTGTGTCTTCAGTTGGTATAACTGTTTTTTACAGCTTGTGTGTTATCTAACTCAAGGATCACTTGCATAAAATTAGACCTGTTAGTAACAACCTGCATTTCATTGCTGGAACCTGTGTTCTGAGAGACTGCTTTTCAATCTATCTGGAAATATACAGAGCTAAGTATATTTTTGGTTTTAGAGTTTGTACTGTTAATTGTTGCTTATAGTTTTTCAGATCTCTGCTGAAAGTGTTTTCCCACCTCCTCCTATTTTCTGCTGTGTCTTCAGTTGGTATAACTGTTTTTTACAGCTTGTGTGTTATCTAACTCAAGGATCACTTGCATAAAATTAGACCAGTTAGTAACAGCTTGCATTTCATTGCTAGAATCTGTGTTCTGAGAGACTGCTTTCCAATCTATCTGGAAATATACAGAGCTAAGTATATATTTTTTTGGTTTTAGAGTTTGTAATGTTAATTGTTGCTTATAGTTTTTCAGATCTCTGCTGAAAGTGTTTTCCCCACCTCCCCCTATTTTCTGCTGTGTCTTCAGTTGGTATAACTGTTTTTACAGCTTGTGTGTTATCTAACTCAAGGATCACTTGCATAAAATTAGACCTGTTAGTAACAGCCTGCATTTCATTGCTGGAACCTGTGTTCTGAGAGACTGCTTTTCAATCTATATGGAAATATACAGAGCTAAGTATATTTTTTTTGGTTTTAGAGTTTGTACTGTTAATTGTTGCTTATAGTTTTTCAGATCTCTGCTGATAGTGTTTTCCCTGTCTCCCCCTATTTTCTGCTGTGTCTTCAGTTGGTGAAACTGTTTTTTACAGCTTGTGTGCTATCTAACTCACAGATCACTTGCATAAAATTAGACCAGTTAGTAACAGCCTGCATTTCATTGCTGGAATGTGTTCTGAGAGACTGCTTTTCAATCTGTCTGGAAATATACAGAGCTGAGTATATTTTTTTGGTTTTAGAGTTTGTACTGTTAATTGTTGCTTATAGTTTTTCAGATCTCTGCTGAAAGTATTTTGTCCCACCCACCCTCCCTATTTCTGGCTGGTAGTTTAAATTTGGTGGCTTTTGCAGTTGCCCCACCCCACTGTAGATTTGATCTGGGATACCCCCAGTCCCATCTCTTTACCACATTCTACCTAATAAACTCCTTCTGCACTTGCTTTTAGTCCTTTTTAATTTAATTGCATTTTTTAAACTGTGTTTGGTCAAATATTGCTACATACTCAAGTGTGCTAGCTTGCACTGCATGTGAATTGTTTTTACTGCTGTTTTAGCTACTTTTCTGTAAAAAAAATAATGCAAGCCTATTTCTTACCTTTCCTGTAACTAGCATAGACCAGGTATAGATTTACTGTATCCAGGACTGTATGTAAGCTTCTGAGCCCCCCCCCCCAAGCCTTTCTGTGTTGGAGGGAAGCCTTCTACCTTATCAGTGGGAGTGGTAAGCACTAGGTAACCTGTCTACCACATAAGGAGTGATTCTGGCCCAGAAATTGTAGTTATTGGCCATTTGGGCAATCTTTTCCATCTCTCTCAACTTTCTGATTTGAAAGTCTGCATTTGCACTTGCTTCTGTCCTGTAACTTGTCTAGTGCAGATACAGATTCTTAGTTTTAGCACTTAAATTTGCTTATTCGTGCTCAGCACTTGTTCAGAACTTGTAAGCACTAAATAAGCTACTAATTATTATAGCACTCAACCTTCCTCATTACCTAGAGGAAAACAGTTTTTGTACTTACTTTTCTCACTTGCTTAGAGAAAAACAGCTCTTGTACTCACTTTCTTCACTTATCTAGAGGAAAATATTTTTTTTATTCAGGCATGTCCAAGGGTCAACTCCCAGTGTTCTCTCCTGTCTATCTGATTAATATGGGTATCTTGAGGCAATGTAGAAATTGCCTCATGTACACAGACAACCCTCTCCTGCTACCACCCAACACTACAACCTGTGAGAGATGCACTTATCTAGCCAAACTGGAGGTAAAGCTCTCTCCAAACAAGACTGAACTTGACAGTTAAGAGGAGAAGGTAAACATTTGCACCACACCACACTCATCACATAGTCTCACTAAATCTACACCACCAAAATCCACACATAGTAACACAAAAACATTCACGGAGGCTCTCACTAATAATCTGTCTAAGCAACAGAGACCTCCAAAGCAGAAACGCAAGCAACCTCCATCCCCCAACACAGCCCAAATGACACATAGCCCACAGACTCAGTCTGCCACTCAACCACAGCCAATAAGGCAAAACAACGTACCCAACATACTAGTCATAGGTGACTCTATAGTCAGGCATACTGATGTCCCACTCACCAGGCTAAACAAGGAGAAGGTTACTGTCAGCTGCCTGTCGGGAAGGTTACTGTCAGCTGCCTGTCGGGTGCCAGGATCCGCCACATAACCCATGCACTCAGGTCACTCCACAACAAGTACAAATATGACTCTGTCATTGTCCATGTTGGTGTGAATGACCTGAGACATACCTCCTTGAACTACATGATAAGAGACATGGAAGAGCTCTCCGATCTTGTAGCCCAGGCAGGTATGACCCCTAGCCCTGAGTACCATTCTGCCATTGCCCAGAATGATACCACAGTACAAGGACAAAATGATTGATTTCAACAACTGGCTAAGCTTCTGGTATCATTCTAAGGGGATCCAGTATCTGTCTGCTTGGGATGACATGGTCGATAGACCACGATGATTAGCCAGAGATGGCCTGCACCTGTCCACCCTGGGATTCTGGATACTGGCTAAAGCTCTTGCCGCCCCTATAGTGCCTTTTTTAGGCAAGGTTCAAATGACAAATTCACCACCATAACAGGAACAGTCAAGCAAAAACTGAGGGTAATGCTACTCAATGCTAGAAGTCTAAATCTCAAAATGCACTCACTCGAGGCGCTCCTTAAAATGGAGAACATCAATATCTGTGCAGTGACTGAGACCTGGTTCAAGGCTCCAGAGAGCACCCCTGCACTACCAGGCTATAACTCATACCATACTTTTTGGCCATGTAACCTGGACCGAAACACCAAAGGCGGAGATGTGTCCATATTCATTAAGAATATCCACACCTCCAGGCTAGTTGCTCAGCATAATACATCCGAGGTTATCCAAGTGCAACTAACTCTGGGCAAAACTGCAATCCAAATTGTAGCTTGCTACAGATCCTCCACCATGCCCCAGGATTCCTACTCCTCTTTTCTTGATTTACTGGAAAATAGTAGGGTTCAACCAAACATCTTAATAATGGGTGACTTCAACGACCCCACCATTAACTGGGAAAACTACTCGTGTACCAACTCCTTAGCTCAACACTTTCTGGAATTCATAAATTCCAATGCCCTGGATCAACTTATCCACACCCCCACCAGGGGCAACAATATCCTAGACCTAGTCATTACCAACATGAGTGACTGGTGTTCCACACCTGAAGTCAACTCCTCATTGGTCCGATCCGACCATAAGCTAATCACACTTGATGTCCACATCCTGCCCCCACCCCCACCCCCCATTAAGGAAACCACGGTAAAAAATTTCTCCAAAGCTAACTTCATGCTTCTTATGACAGAAGTGGTGAACTTTATGACACCCATGCAGTTGGACAATGCAGTTACAACTGCTGAATCCTACACAAATGCACTCTATAAGCACTTACACGAGTGCATGGATTGTGCTATCCCAAACAGAACCAAGACATTATCCTCCAAAAAAGGAAGCCAATCTGGTGGTCCCCAGCCATAACCAAACTGTACAACAGAAGGAAGAAACTGTTGCACAAGGGAGTAAAATCCCATGAGTGGAGGAGCTCCCCGGTCAGACTCAGTAAAAACCTGAGATCCTTTATAAGACCCTCCAAAGCTAGCTACAAAAACAAAATCGCCACTAATTCTAAGGACAACCACAAAGCATTCCATAGCTATGTCAAGAATCTCGATGGCAACACCCAGATCTACTCTGAGTTACAGCACAACGGCATAAAAATTACAGAACCAACCGATATTGCCAACATCCTGGCAGATAGGTTCAGTGCTAACTTTAACCCCCCCACCCCCTAAAGGGCCCATATGTATACAGGAAGAGTGCAGAGTCCCTGTAATCACAACTATGCAGCTAAAAGCTGCACTCTCTAAAGCCAAAAACACAGCATCCATGGGAACGGACAACATCCCAGGCTGCATTTTACACAAACTTCAGAACGAACTGGCTCCCCACCTAAGCACCATGTTCAGTAATAGCCTTGCATCAGGCTTTGTGCCCACTGAATGGTGCACAGCAACAGTTAGCCCACTCCACAAAGGGGAGCCACCACGGATCCCGGGAACTATCACCCTATTAGCCTGATGAGCCTGGTCTGCAAGGCCATGGAACGTATCATCATGTAACTCATAAACAAAGACATTGGTAACCTCCAAACTCTGGATCCCACCCAGTTTGGGTTTGTGAAAGGCAGATCATGCCTCCTGAACCTGGTCGACTTCTTTGAGGTAGTCACCAAAGCTGTAGATGAGGGTAAGGTGGTTCACACAGCCTAGCTTGACCTCACCAAGACTTTCGACACCATCCCCCATTCTGGAATTATAGCTAAACTCACTAAACTTGGTATAAATCCCTATGTCACAAGATGGGTTGCCAACTGGCTCACTGACAGAACCCACACTGTAACACTGTAAAAGTTGCAGACTCCAAATCTGACCTCAAACCAGTGACAAGTGGAGTACCACAGGGGTTCATCCCTGGGACCTCTCCTGTTTGGTATCTACTTCTCTGAAGTACAGTCTAACACAGAATGCCTCTGGCTAACGAAGTTAGCAGATGACTGCAAACTAGGAGCCATAGTCAAGTCCCCAAATGATGTGGACATTCTACAGAAGGGCCTCGCTGAGACAGATGCCTGGTGTCAGAACCATGGCCTCAAGCTCAATGCCAAAAAGGGCAGTGTCATCCCCTTTGGTAAAATCTCTGTACCCATGAACTACCACATAGGCAGCAATCTACTTAACACCGAATGTGTGATGAGATCTTGGGACCAAGGTGGACAGTAGTCTCTCCTTTGATAGTCACATCGCCACAGTAGTCAGGAAGTCCTTCTACGTAGCACACCTCATCATAAAAGGGTTCTTATCCAGGAAAAAAGAGGTCATTGTTCCCTTCTACTTGACACTCATTAGACCCATTATAGAGTACAGCGCCCCTTTTGGAATGTACCTCAGAAGACATCTGCAGCAGCTGGAGAGGCCACAGAAGTACCTCACAAAGAGGATTAATGGCTTCAAACAAATGCCCTACACTGACCATCTCATAAAACTCCAGCTTTACTCTGTAGCATATCGCCTACTCCGAGGTGATCTCTGCCTTACATATGTGAAGCTATGTCAAACCCAGAGCTGTTGGACATGCTACTCCTAAAGAAATCCCAGTCCCTCCGAGCTACACGCTGTAGGGACCTAAACTTTGTCACCACAATAAACAGGACATGCTGGAGGGATAGATTCCTGTCCCAGAGACTTCCCATACTCTGGAACAGGGTGCCCATCTATGTCAAGCAAAGTTCTTCATTAGCACTCTTCAAGAAAAATCTTGATAAGTGGATGGGAAATAAGAAATACACCCCGGGGATCACTTCTGTGTCTCTGCTCGACAGTGGCACAGGAAAATAACTTCTGTGGGTGGCGTAAGCCAGTGAACCTTTTTGGCTAGGCTTATGTAGGTCCTTGGGCCGATAGCCTAGTACCTCCCTATGAACCTATGAACTTTATAAATACAATATTCTGTATGGCTGCTGTTGTTCTCCTTAAGGATCTGCATAAAAAAAATCTCATTCTCTCTCTCTCCTTATTTCTTGAATTTTTCTCTCCTGCTTTATCATCTTTATCCCTTTCTGCTTTGAATTATAATTGTTTCCTTGTGGTACGTAAATGAGCTTTAACAGTGTAACTCTAAAATATACCTTCAAATTAGGTAATCCTAAACCACCTTGTTCTGTAGGACAGATGAACCTATCCCACTTGACATTTTCCTCTTCCCTTCCCAGATAAAATCCTTCAACTCTGTTAATTACTGTTCATAACTTCTCCTCTGGTTTAATAAAATATGCCTGACCTATACATAAAACTAAAGGGACTAAAAGCATTTTTCCTTGCTGTATCATGCCATATCCATAAACAAGAGCTTCCAGTTTCACAGTTGTTTTTTATTATCTTTTGTTTACTCTCTTCCCACGTATCCTCAGCTGCTGTAACAGTATCCTTTTTAACACATACTCCTAAATTCTTCACTGTATCATGACCCCATAAATATGGGTATTGCTGAACCAATTCATCTGCGTTTACATAGTTTACAACTATAGGATTTGATTTGTCTTTGTTAATCTTGTACCACTATCTCAGAATATTCTACAACACTGAGATGTCCTTTTCTTGTTCTATCAGGTACAAAATAATATTGTCTGCAAATAAAGCCAAGCCAGTTTTCTTGATTACCATTGCAATTATATCCTTAACCTTTTGGGTCCCTTATTTTCTTTGCCAGTGGCTATAAATGTAATGCAAATAACAAAGGGGGAAGAGGACATCCTGCATGGTTCCTGTGTTCAGACACATCTTATTAGAGAGCAACCTCCCACTTTAATTTTTGACTCATATCACTTAAATATCCATCTAATTAACTGTATTATTTTATCAGGGAATGCATATCCTTCTATTGCTCTACTCGTGAAATACCAGCTTACTCTGTTGAATACTTACTCTGCATCAAAACCCACCAACAGCAGTATTTTCTTAAATTCTGTTTCCCTCTGGATCATCATTGTTCTGTTAATGTTGTGAAAAGTTTGCCTCCCCTCCACAAAACCACATTGATTCATATCTAGCAATTTCGGCAACACCTTTGCCATTTCTTTATTATAAACATAAACACTTTATAATTATGATTATAATTATGATTTAAAATTGAAATGGGCCTATATGAAGCCAATTCTGGGTCTTTACTCTCTTTAGGTATTACAGCCACCCCAGCTTTCTTCCAGGATGTTGGTATATCCCCTTGTTTTAAAATACTGTTAAAGAAAACCTTCCAGATCTTTATCACTTTTTTCTCTCGTAGCTTCCAAACTTCCACAGGAAAATCATCTATTCCTGGAGACTTTCTTGCAGATTGATTATGCATTACTGTTTTTATGTCATCTCCTCATATCTTAACTGTTAATTGTTGAGCCTCATCTACTTCTAACCTGGTTATACCCAAGTCTTCCATAAATATTTTCATGTGTGCTGTTTCTTGATCAGGTTCAGCATCTTTTTTTTTTTTTATAGGCTTCTTAAGTTTAGCAACAACCCTTTCTACTTTCTGTTGCCTGAGCATCGTGCTAAAAGTTTTTTTCAGCTCTGGAGTTATCAAAAACAGTTGCTTAACAGCAATCTTTCTTAACTCTTGCATATTATCCAGATACTTCCTTATCACCTCTTTGGCATTTGCACCTCTCTTGTTCTGTGAGATCCCCCTTATAAAAGCTTCAGCCTTTGACAGCCCGCTAAATAATTGTTGATTCTTAACCATAAATGTATATTTTCTTTTATTTCTACCATATTTTTAATCTCCACTTTAATGTATTGCCACTCACTATCTTTAACTTCTAAACTTCTATAAAAAATATTTTCCGTTATAACTCTAAAGTAATTTGCACTGCACTTTCCTTAAATTCCTCTATTTTTAACAAGTAGGTGGGGAAGAACCAGTGTCTCAATTGTACTTCATTACCCAACATTTTTATCTTAGTTGTTATTGGAGCATCATCTAAAATAGTTATTTGATGTGTGTTGACGATTTCAGTTATATGTGCATGTTCCTGTGAAATAGTTTAGCCAAGTTACTGTACCTTGGGGAGTAATATGTACATTTCTCTCTAGAGTTTCTACAACTAAATTCACATCCTCCATACCAAATAGTTTTATAAAATTCTTCAGAAATCTGCCCTCTTTTGTTATATTTTCCCATTTAGGTCCCCCAGATACATCCTCACTGTTTTAAATCACATTCCAGTTCGCAACTATAAGTAATATTCCCTGCTGAAAGCTGATTATCTTTCCTAAAATGTTCTTAAACTCCATAATAGCAGTTTTAGGTAGAATATAAATGCATACCAGTGTAATCCTCCTCCCTTGTCACTAGCCTCTTACTAGGGCCCATCTACCGTTACTGTTGTTGTTTCCTCTTTTATCACAATTGAAGCTCTTCTAGAAATTAGTATAAGTACTCCCCTTTTCCTTTGTCCCTAATACTCTGCATCCTATCTTTATCAAATTCACAAGCTCATTTTTTCCCAAGTTTGTCTCCTGTAGCACTGATGTTTGCAGTATGCATTTCTTAATATAATTCAATAGTCTTTCCTTTTTGTCTATAACTGTACAGCCATTCACATTCCAAAATATTATGTTTAGTGTAGCCATTGTGATAAGAAGTTATTACTCCCATCTGTTATATATGACAGCTTTTTAAATGTTTTTTTCTAGCCTTAGTGTTAACATGCACCCACTAATGTTTGGCAGGTCAGTCCTTTATACAGTTGTCTCTTCTCATCTCCATTTGAACCTATGTCATATTTTAATAGCCTTTTTGTTTCAATGAACACCTCCCCAAGACAAAACATACCCCAAGAATGCTCCCATAACCTATTAACTTAAAACAAACCCTACAAAATTATGTCATCATTATATAATGAAGTTTAACCCGGCTGGTAGGAACATCTTTCCCAAATCGATAGCTGCACAAACGCAAAACCTAACCTAAAATTAAGGTTATCCATGCTAAGATGCATATTACAGCCAGTGCCCCCATTTACACTAATTGTTGTCTGTTCTTGTCATTTGTATTAGCCTCCCCAGATGTGAAAAACAACTTGCATGTTTTCAGAAATCATTAGGATCTGATGTCAGTTTTCATTTTATCCTTGCATATGGGTTTGGATCTGATCCCTCGGGTCCATCTCAGCTGTTGCAATAGTTTGTTACAACCAAAAAGCTCTCGAGCTCCCTACCCTACCCATAATGCCTCTCTCCCAGTCACCTCAGATCTCGTGTGCCATTTCGCGAAGACGTGATCCTTCCAGTTAGCTCTTGGGCAGTTAAGTAATGATATCATTCTTTTTTCCAAACCTTTTCTTCACTAAGCTCAAAACCTAAAATCTAAGTAACTAAACACCTTAGTTACCCTTTTTACTAGTTATTTACCCTTTCTGTCTTGTGATGAGGTACTGCTTAACTATTATTGTTAGTAGTCCTTTCTCCCTACCTTTTTGTAATTGACCGTCCCTTTCCCTTTTCCTGTACTGCAGTACATTTTTACAACTGTTAGTAGTCCCATTTTCCCATATATCTACATTTAGCCTCTTCCAAAAAAAAAAAAAGGTTCTTTTTCTTTCTTTGTAGTTTGGTTAAAACAGTTATGGTAGATAAATCAGATAAGCTGGCTGGGTTCATGAAGTGTTCTAAGTGCAGTCACAAGATAGCATTAAGTGACTCACATAATTTGTGTGTTTATTGTCTGGGTCCAATTCACACAGCAGGAGTGTGACGTTTACAAAGTGTACAACCATCTGGCCCTCATTGAACACAGAAATAAGCTCATCCTTAAGGAGATGTTGCTTTCCTCTTTTGGGGAGGCCATTTCTGGCTGTGACAAAAAAAAAAAAAAAAAGAAAGATACTTCTAAATCTGAACAGTCAAGCCCAGCTTCCTCCCTGCCCTGCAAAAGTTTGGACGAGGGAAGAACAAAGCCGCCTTCTGCTCAGAAGTTGCCTTCGGAGCATTTTCCTAAAGTTGCTAAACGGTAAGATTGTAAGACTCTTTTGGATCTGACAACTTCCAGGAGTCCCCAGTTGGATGCGACCTCTTCAGATTTGAGCCTCTTGTCTCTGAAAGATAAGTCAGATCAGTTGTTTTTGGATCCTATTGAGAGCCCTTTCAAGCTGATTTAGACCTTATGTAGGACTCTATACTCTCCTTCTATTGGCCCAGTACTATCCACAGTTCCTTCTCCCTTCCTGGAGAGACCGAAGTCACTGTCGGCATTGTCAACTTGCTCAACTAGAAGCCTCATGGAAGATGAAGATCCTCTGGGCGCAAGGTATCACAAGGCCCCCTTTGGTTCCTACTCCTAAGGGTCAGGAGTTTTGAATCTCATCATCACCTCTTCAGGTTTCTCCTAAAACTTTCCTGGAAGTTTCAGAGCCTTTGGATCTGATCTCTCTGGTATTGTCTGTGTCAGAGCCTCGGAGGAGCCAGTGTACCTGGTGGCTTTTGGATCCTGACCAATTACCTCCAGAGTGACCCCGCCTGCCGATGAACTTGAGTTAATCTCTCAGCAGGCGTGGAGGTTCTATATTCCATTGAACCTAATGTAGACCAAATAAGATAATAACAGCTCCAGAGGATAAAAAATGTTGGTCAAAAGGTGTTCCAATAGATGCCATGATCGTGGCGGTGGCCATAAAAAAAGAACTTGTGGAAGAAAGTTCTACTATTCATCCTCCTAATAAGGATTCTAGGATGATGGATATATGTGGTAAGCATGTTTTCTCTTTAGCAACCTTTGCCTTGAGGTCCCTGAATTATCCTTCCCATTTTACCAGATTGCAGAGGGATCTGATCAAGGAGCTATCAGATACCCCCTCAGGAGCTGTGTCTGAAGAGGTACAGGATTCAGTTACCTTCCAGATGGCCACCCTACATACTATTGCAAACTCCTCAATGAGGCTCATTTCACATGCAGCCAAAGGGGCGAGTAGAGCTGCAAGTTCAGGCATCTTTGTAAGGAGGCAGGCCTGGATGTGGTTGTGCAACTTTGCTGAGCCCTTTAAATCTTCATTTGTTAATGCTGTGTTTGACAGCACTTCCCTATTTCTCCCAAAATTCTGAGATATGCTGTCTAGGTGTGAGACCCTTTTTGCCATTTGTATTCATTTTTCCACTCCCCAGAGACCATACTCAAAAAAAATCAGAGAAGCAGTGGAAAGATATGTTTCATAAAATCACAAGGGTCTTTTCATCAAGCACTTGGAGAAAGTTTCCTCAGGGGCAGAGGGGGGAACAATGATGGAAGACACTGCCCCCGTAGCAGAGGAGCTAAGTATAATCAAGGGTCCTGAGAAACCTTCTTTGGGAGTCCCTTCCAGCACTTCTGAATGGAGGCCCGATTGCTCTTCTCTGGAGGCAATGGGGGGTCGACTATCTCTGCACCTGAGAGTCTGAGTAAACATAACAAATGAAAAGTGGGTGCAGAGGATAATATCCAGAGGGTACTATTTACCCTGTTTCCATCCACCGCCCCAAAGCAAAAAAAATTCTGATGTTCCACCCAGTCAATGGGAGCAAGCAGCCATCCAAATACAAAGGCTGCTAGACAAAAGAGTCATCCAAGAAGTCCCCCCAGACCAAAGAGGATCCGGTACTTAGTCAAGGTTCTTTTTGGCACCAAAAAAGATAGGGGACTGAAGACCAGTTTTGAATCTCAGCAGATTGAACAAATCAGTTCAGCAGAGCAAGTTCTGGATGGTCTCGGTTCAGTCCATTCTTCCATTCTTGGAAAATGATGAGTGGATGTGCTCGATAGACCTTCAGGATGCGTACTACGACATAAAGATGGACAGGTGATCCTAAAGTCATTTACACTTCCAGCTGAGAGATGGTCACTACCAGTTCAGAGTACTGCTGTTTGACCTCACTATAGCCTCAAAAATGTTCACCAAATGTATGGCAGTAGTAGCTGCTCACTTGAGACAGCAAGGATTTCAGATGTTTCCATATCTAGATAACTGGCTCATAACCACCCCAACCAGGCTTCTACTTCTAGAAGCAAAAGACATGGTTCTTCAAACGTGTTCTTTGTTTGGCATTACAGTAAATTATGAAAAGTCACACCTAGATCCCCTCTCAGGAATTGGACTTCATAGGAGCAAATATAAATACAATCAAGATGGTAGGATGTCTCCCATCATCAAGAGTGATGACCATAAGAGATCAAGTCAGAAAGTTGCTACACATTTCAGAGGTATCTGATCAAATGGTACTTCAAGCCTTAGGTTATGTGGCAGCAGCAATAATACTAGTTCCACTGGCAAGATTCCACATTAGAGTCTTACAGTGGATGCTTGCACTTCAGTGATCTATGCTTCACCAACCTATGTAAGCCCTGATACGAATCACAATCACTTGCAGGAAGGATCTTTCATGGTGGATTAGATCAGATCATGTTATACAAGGTCGCCCTTTGTTCCTCCTCTCCTTAAGGCCACAGTAACCATGGACGCTTCCCAGATAGGGTGGAGGGGCATTATCTGGGAAAAACAGTCCAAGACACATGGTCTACACAAGAGGCCAAGTTGCACATGAATGTCCTAGAGATGAGAGTGGTGCTGCTAGCATTGCAAGTCTTTCAGAATACTCTTCTCGTGGGGACAATTCCAGTTCAATATGACAACATGTCAGTAGTCTGATACATCAACAAGCAAGCGGAAACCAGATCATACCCCTTATATCGAAGTGGTGCTCAGAGTGTGACAATGGGTGATCTCAAACAAATGCTTTCTGGTAGCAACGCACATTCCGGGAAAGTCGAATGTGATAGCAGACAAGTTGAGCAGATGCTTTATTATGCCTCATGAGTGGTACCTTGGCTTCATCAAATCTGGTTTCCCTTTCTTTGGCCTCAACTACGGAAGAAACCACCAATTCCAGACCTTCTGTCACACGACAGGAATGCCTCATTCAAACATTCACAGTCTCAGACTGACAGCCTAGTATCTCCAGTTCCATTGATAGCAAGACAGCCTATGCTCTCTTCACAAGTACGTTATATTCTATTATCCTAAAACCTTGAGTAAAAAGGTCACACAGAAAAAACAATCAGTAAAACCCAAAAGAAAAATCTAGTAAGGCTAGCCTTTCCACTGTCTGATTCCTTACACCTCTTGTATTAGAGGCAGCATGGGATATATGCAAATAACCCTTTAAGGACATCAGGTGTTTCAGCTATATGGCACTTCTGAAGTCTATTTTTGGACAAATTCAGACCAATAAAGCCAAACCCCAGTAGCTGTAGACATGAATATTTCAGCCTTCTTATGGCATCATCAGCACAGCATAAGTAGAATGTTTGGCTAACCATTAGAAACACAGGGTTGTCGTATCCAGCTGATATCTGTAACTTATCCTGTCATAAGCCATCTACACAAAAGTTGTATAACAGTAAATGGAGGAGATTCATACACTAGACTCAACAAAATGATGTAGATCCTTTTTCGGCTCCTATCCACACTATTCTAGAGTTTTTAGCACAACTCTTTAATGAAGGGGCAACTTATTCTACAATAAAAGTGCTGCAACTACCTACACTTTCTAATTTTTACATTGGAATTAATGGCTCCTTCCTCGCTTCACATAAGCTATGCAAAGCCTTATTATAAAGATCCTTCACCACCTTGAGCCATATATTTGGTATTACAGAAAATTATACAGCCTCCCTCTGAACCAGCAGCTACCTGTCAACTTAAATTGCTCTCTGGGAAAACCAGTATGGTAGTCATCACGTCTGTAAGAATACCTGAGATTCAGGTCTTGTCATCCCAACTGCAATACTTGGTTTTTCACAAAGATAAGGTCTCTTTATGTAATAATCCATCGTTCTTACTGAAGATAGTTTCAGAGAATTCTGTCAATCGATCCATTAATCTACTAGTTTTCTTCCTAAACTTCATCAATAAGGGTGAATATTTGTTGCATTTGTTAGATGTTCATAGACAATTACGTTTTACCTTCACAGAACAAAGGACATAAGGAAAGAAAGTCAATTATTTGTCTCCTTTTCAGAGTCTAGATTGGGTCTTTCAATGACCAAAGTGACTCTAGCTAAATGGATTACAGACTGCATATCTTTTATTTATAAGAGACAAGGTTTAGAGCTTTTGAAAACTGTTTAAGCTCATTCCACTAGAGCCATGGCCACCTCTTCAGTATTTCAGTCCAGAGTGTCCATGGATGAGATATGTGCAGCAGCAACCTGGTCTACTATTCATACCTTCATTACAAGCTGGATTTGATCTCCAGGGGTAGGACCTCCTTTGATTTAATAGTTCTGAAGAATATCCTTCCATAAGGCCACCCAAGAAAAAAGTAGCTAGGGGCTGTATCCCATATGTGAGGATAAAATAAAAATTGACATCATCAGATAAAATAGTTATGTACTCACCACAACGTTCCATCTGTGCTGTCCATTTTCATGTTTTTCTCAACAACCCAATCACCATCCCCCTGTCCCTTCCCTGGTTCTTAGATGAGCGAGTTGACCTAAATTTGGTAATTGGCTATTTCAAAAGCCAGTAATGGTCTTACCCTTATCCAAGTTGTTTATCCTATACAATTTTCTATTGTTATCAGCAAAGAAGATCTGAGTTGATTGGGAGAGAGGCATTATAGGTAGGGTAGGGATCTCAACAGCTTTTTGGTTGCCATGAGCTGTTGCAACGGCCAAGTCAGATCTGAGGGATCAGATCCAAACCCATATGTGAGGAAAATATGAAAATGGACAACACAGATGGAATGTTATGGTGAGTACATAACTGAATGCGGTGGCTATCTTTAAATAAAACTAAATTATACTGTCTTCTAGTAAATGAGTAAATGCATTAAAGTATATAGTTACCAGAAAAGCTGCTCCCATTCACTTGCAATAATTTCAAACTTTATATTTTACTAAAGTGTTTGCTGTTGTACCTTTTAATTTTACATTGCTTTCAGCAATGCCCAGACTTCTCGATTTATTGCTATCACCTTAAGTCAGCTTGTTTCCATGGAAACATGAGATTAAACTGTAGAGCTGCCCTCAGCTCCAGATTTTTCAACTGGCACTGAACATTTATTTGCTTAAAGAAAGATGTTTATTATATGATGGTCTCTTTTTTTTTTTTTAAATCCATTTGCATTCACAAAAAAAAATGTCATTAGATTGTGAGGGGCATTAATCCAAATATTCACATATTCACCTATGCAAAAGTTTCAATTGAACATATTGTAATTAGTGCATGTTTGCACCTATATCTCACCTCGGCAGCCCAAGATTGCAGCATATTGACTTAAGCACGCTTTTGTCCAGCCTTTCTTCTCTTTTTACATTGTAATACCTACATTTCTTAAAACTAAAAAAAGAGAGAAAAAAAACACCTGTTTACTTTAATATCTTTATTACATGCAATTTATATCATACATTTTTATACAAATACTATCATGACAGAACTTGTTTTACATAGAGTTACTTTTTAACTCTTTTTTTTCCTTTTAGTGTCTTTTTAAACATTAATGGCATAAAGTGAGGCATATGACTATCAGTCCCACCAAAATTTAAGAAATTCACCAAAAATGTAATCATTATCAGCCAATTTTTCTTTTTCTTGTAGAGCCATGTTTCACAAATGTGATTGAAGCTTTATAATCTCACATTTATTCATAAATGTCAGTGCTGCTGGTTATCTTCCTGTTCATCTCCATCAACCAACTCCAGATTCTTGTTCAAGTCCAAAGTATACCTGATTCTTCTACTCAAGTCATGTGCTTTTTCTGTCTCAAGCATTTTCCTTTGGAACGCTGGAAAAGGTTTCACTGGCAAAGTCTCTGTATGAGCCTTACCATCAGAAGAATGAGAAGCAGAGTCTTCTTTTTCTTTTTTTTTGCTCATTCCTTGTTGGACAAACTTCTGTATTTCCCCTTAGCCTGTTTTGCATCAGAAATCACTTTGATCTATCAGGAAAAATATTCTGAAGACAGCTGGCTAGAGCAGCTTGAATTTCACACCTGCCTCCTGATATTGTTGATTGCAGAGATAAATATGCTTCTCTTCTGACTGGTGTACAGTGAATCATCATTTTCAACAAGCACTCTACTGTATGCATTTTTTACTGTTTTGCCCTTCTGTCATAGTTTTGTCAGGATCAACTGTTTCTGCTGGTACATGTGCATATTTACTAATGCAGGTCTTGGCTTATCCATGTATGCACAAGCACTTCACTGACATCAAGTGAAACATTATTTCCCCCGAGCAACCCCTTCAGGAGTTTGTCCATGTCTGCACAACAAACAGCAAAATGAAACCTTTCCCACAATGATCCCTTGAGTAATGTGTCCATTTATGCACAACTACTTCACTGACACTAAAGTGAAACATTTCCTGCAACAATCCCTTCAGTAGTATATCCGCTTCAGTGACATCAGAGTAAAACATTTTCCCCCAACGACCCCTTCAGTAATCTGTCCATGTCTGCAAAAGCACCAAAATGAAACATTTCCACCACCCATCCCTTCAGTAGTTTGTCCTTTTATGCAGAAGTACTTCACTAACACTAAAACGAACCATTTCCCACAACAGTCCTTTCAGTCATATATCCACATCTGATTAATCACTTCACTGACATCAAAGTAAAACATTTCGGTACTTACATATTATCACAACCAGATTTCCAAGCTGAGATAATTTATTCTGTTTTAAACTATTCCTGTTAACCTTGAAAGGGGTTGTGGGAAGTATGAATTACTAGTGTGTCACTTTGTGTATCAGGCAGAAAGAGGAATAGCGGCCGTCTTTTGTATTTGTGGGTGGCGTACTTTTGCAACGTAACTTTCTTACTGAAAGGTAAATGAACAGATTTTTTTTGGCAGTTGATCGCTATGAAAAAAAAAATAGTACATCCTAAGCAGAAGAAGGTTTTGCGGGACCTAAATGCTTATAATAGTCAAACAGCTTAATTAGTAGGAACGGGACTCAAATTTAATAAGACAGATAGTACTGACAACAGCAAATATTATCATCACAAAAATAACATCAATGGCTTGACTGGAGACACTAGCTCCAGTGTTTGTGCCCCTTTACGTGCATCAAAACGTCTGATAGGAAGTGAAGACAATCAAGTGGATTTTCAGCTAAAAGAAGTAAATGCCGTACTGGAAAATCTTTTGCATCTACTAACTTCCCTTTCATTCCCCCACTGCTAGTCTCACTTTGGAGATCAATTTTATCTGAACAACATATCACAGGGTTTCACCAGGATGTTACAATAGTTGGTAAAAGTTTGTCGCTGACTGCATGTAAAGCAATAGGGATGGAGAAAAAAAAAATACAACATTAATCTGCAAGAATTGCTCCATAATCATAAGCACACCTGTTTAAATATAGTCTCCAAACAAAGCGAAAATTAATTTCTTATAACGAGTCACTGCTTATGGATAAAATGTAAGATGGGTCCTATAAAAAAATTGGTATATGTCAGAGTGATTGCTTGCCATGTAATAGATGACAGAACAGAATGAATTATCGCAGCTTGGAAATCTGGTGGTGATAATACGTAAATACCAACATTTCCCCAATGACCCTTTCAGTAATCTGTCCATGTCTTCACAAGCACCAAAATGAACCATACTCCCCAACGACCTCTTCAGTAGTTTATCTGAAACATTCCATCCAACGACCCATTCAGTAGTTGTCCATGTCTACACAAGCACTTCACTTTACATCAAAATGAATAATTTTTCTCAGCAATCCCTTCAGTAGTTTGTCGGTGTGTGCGCATTGTCTCTTTCTCTCACATTCTTTCTCTCTCTCTCACACACACACACACAGACTTTAAGTACTTACTTTCTTCCCACATCCCAGCAGTAGTACATCAGGAGGGTGGCCTAATGGTTAAGGTGCTTGCCTTACAAACACAAGGTGCAGGGTTTGAGTCTCGCAAGGGATAATTGGCTAGGCTTAAAATGGCTCAAAAGGGCAATTAGCCTAGTACTAATCTATGAACCTATGAACCAGTACCAGCAAAAACAAAAAAAAAAATACTTTGTATAAATAAAAAAAATAATTTCCCATGCTTGTGTTTCCTCTTCCACTTTAACTACTTCCTTCTGCTTGGCTCAAGCTGCCTTACTCATCTGAGGCAGCCTAAACCGGTAGTAAGGGCTCTTTGCTGCATCATGCAACAGTGTGGTGAATTGCTCATTGAGTGACTTGTCTAATGCTACCGATCAAACTGATTCATGATTGGGAAGTCTAATGCCGGACTGTTTTCAAAACAACCTGGTAATTTTAAGAAGCTGATTTATTTTCCCTTATCTTCTTGGAAATCCGCAGACATTAAACACAATATAAAGTCAACTATTACAGTTATATCATAAAGCGCACTTCTTTTTTTTTCTGTTTTTAGAGGTGGAGGGGGCTGCAGTCCATCAGTCCAGTACCACAAGCCACCCTTGGCACTGCCCCACCCCCTTTGTCTGTTTCCATATACCTAACCATTTTGTCTCTAGATTTTTAGTTTCAGTCCTAAGATAGCACAGTCTCAGTTTACACTATGGTGTTATGGGGGAAGGGGACTTGGTTAAAGGAATGAGTTTAGTGCTTTTATTGCTCTTAACAGAACCACCTTCTTTAAATACTCCCTTGCTCCAAATAACATGAGTATATATAAATAAGGAATGTCTTCCATACTTTTCATTATACTCAACTAGGAATGCTTGTTTGTGTGTTTCAATAAAGGATATTCCATTTTTAACTCAATTGTGGACTACCTACTATTTTATTATTTTGTACTACATAGGTTCATAGGTTCATACTAGGCTATCTGCCCAAGGGCATTTATAAGCCTAGCCCATAGTTATTTGGCTTTTCGCACCCCTTTAGTTAGTCTAAAACTATGGCTATTATTTTGCTGTGTCTCTGTCAAGCAGTGACACTGAAGTAATCCCTGGGGTATATCTGCGATCCCCCATCCATTGGTCAAGATTCCTCTTGAACAAGGCCAGCGAGGTGCTCTTGCCTCACATGTACCGGATTTTGTTTTTGAGGTGAAGCATATTCATCAAATCTGGGTCACCTCTGAGCAAGCGGTATGAGACTGAATAGAGCTGGAGTTCTTTCAGTCAGGCAGCATAAGACATATTTTGAGACCCTTTATCCTTTTGGTGAGGAACTGCTGCAGGTGTCGGGTCAGATACATTCGAATCACGCATGTACTCAATCATAGGTCTAATGAGTGATGAGTACAGGGGGATGACCTCCCTTGATCTAGATGTGAATCCCTTCATGATCAAGGCTACTGTCAACCTGGGTCCCCAGATCCCTGATGACTTCTTCTGTGCTCAGTGGATTCATGTTTTAAAGTTCAATTTTTATTACTGAACTAGGAGCATAATGTATTTCATGGAGTGAACTTCACACCCTCCACACTGTATAAGTTACATACTGGGTTTTCTGAGACTTTGAGGGATACCACTGATATTTATTTTTTCTGTGTCTGATTCAAAGACTTTGCCCTGTACATCTCCAACACTTTCTCTGACTTAGACAGGTCTGACTCTGTTGAATCTGGAAGGGTCTTGGAGCCATGGTGTCAGTGCCGGACCCGGGGAGCCAAGCTGAACTGCAACCTTTTCCAATATTATTGGAGTGTCATGGTGAAACAACTCTGTTCTGACCCTTGTATCGAGGTTGGAGCCTGTGAGGATTTGGTTCCATCCTGCACAGGCTTCTGTGGATCCTGTGTGTTTGAGATTGGGTTCTCCCATGGCCTCAGCTTTTGATGTAGTAGGGAGAGCTTTCTCAACCTTGGTGGAAAAGACATCCATACCCATCCTGGGTCTACCCCATCCTCAGCTGTCTATTGTGGACACTGGGACTGTTCATTCTTCTCATCAGGGCAGCTGGTCCAGTTAAGCCTTGATACTGTCCTCATTCAGAACTCTGCTGGCATTTCCAAATCCTCTCTGGAGCCTTCCACTGAAGAGCCCCCTCGGAAGCAGATGTGTAAGAGGGGACTCTTAGAGTTTCCATAAGAGTCTTTAATCGAAGACACAGATTTTGATGAAGGGGATGGGTCCCCCAGGTCACTCCTTCAGGATGTCTCATCGTGTGAAATGCTCTGATGTTTTAGATGGAAAGGTGTTTGGTCTTCCATTCCCCTTTCCAAAAAGCAGTCAGTGTTCCTCAAGGCTTTCAGAGCTGGCTCAGCTACAACTTGGGTAGTTCCTCCCTGTGAATATGATGGTAGATCTTATCTCTTGCTGGGCTTGGAACGATCTTTATGTCATGGAACCCATCCCCAAACACCTTGGCAAGTACATTGTTGCACCCAACAATAAAGCCCACTGACACAAGGGTTCCCCAGTGGATGCTGTGGTGGTTGTGGCAGCCACGAAGAAAGAGCTCATGGAACAGAGTTCTTTGCCATCTCCCTAATAGAGAGTCCAGGGAGTTGGACAGATTTGGGAAGCATGTTTATGCCTCAGCAACCTTTGCCCTCAGGTCTCTGAATTATCTGGCACATATTACGAATTTTCAGAGGGAATTAATCAGTTTTTCAATACCCTCTCAGGCTGCATGTCTGCAGAGGACAAGAAGACAGTATCTTTGCAACTGGCCAGCTTGTAGTCCTTAATGCTTCCATGAGACTGATTTCTCATTCTTCAGAGGGAGCTTCTAAAGATGCAGGTACTGGAATAACTGTTAGAAGGCATGCCTTTTTGCACCTTTGTGATTTTGTGGAGCCCTTCAAGTCTTTATTCATCAATGCCCCATTTGTTGGATTCACCTTGTTTGGCAGTAAGGTGAAAAAAAACATCTCTAGTTGTGAGCAAGATGGGATGACGTTATCTTCCATGGGAATTTATTTTTCTAACTCTCAAAGGACTTGATGTCAGAAAGATGCAAGGTTCTTCCAGTACTCCTATGGAGAAAGATCTCCTCATGGCAGAGAGGGGAGTTGTAATGGAAGACGCCACCCCCATGGCCGAGGAGGCCTACAACATCAGCACTTCAGAGCTCCTTTCTCTGAGATGCCCTTTCAGCATTCCTGAAGGATTACCCAGCTAGTGTACTGTGGTGGTAGTTAGGGGGCACTTATCTCTACACCCAGGATCCTGGATAGCCATTAACAAAGATACCTGGGTACAGAATATAATGTCCAGAGGTTATTACATACAAGTTACCTTCTACCCTCAAAACACAACAAAATAATTCTTGACGTTCCACCCAGTTGGAGGAAAGCAGCAGCTATGGAAATAGAAAAGCTGCTGAAGAAGACTCGTCCCCCAGACCAACAAGGTTCCGGAGCCTATTCGAGATTCTATTCAAGGAAGACAGGAGACCCAAGACCAATTTTGGATATCGGCAATCTAAATTAGTTTGTAAAACACTCAAAGTTCTGGATGGTCACATTTTTGTCCATCCTGCCGCTCTTACGGAAATATGACTGGATGTGCTCCATAGATCTTCAGGATGGGTACTATCATATCAAGATACACAGGCGCTCCAGGGGATATCAATACTTCTGCCTGGGAGCCAGTCACTACCAGTTCAAAGCCCTGCCATTTGGTCTCACAACGGCCCCCAGGGTGTGCAATTAGTGCATGGCAGTGTTTCCGGCACACCTGAGACAGCATGGATTCTGGATTATTTCTTATCTAGACAAATGGCTTTTCTTTGCTTCCACCAAGCCCCTACTAATCCAAACCAGGGATTACTTGCTCTATCTATGTCTCCATCTAGGCATTACTGTAAACTACACCAAGTTGCAATTCTCATCTACGCAAGCTCTGGAGTTCTTGTTGCCTGTCTAGATACCCTGGCGCAAGTAGCAAATTTGCCACAGGCAAGTAGAGACACTTTATGAAATCAGGTATTACTCATCCTTTCTCTTCATTCACATCCAGCCAAACTAGTGTTACAGCTACTTGGATTGATGGCAGCTTTCAGTAGTGTTGGTATCCTTATCATGTTTTCACAATAGAATTTTACAATGGACTGTAGCGATGCAGTGTTCAGTAAGGTGCCATCCACTGACAACACTCATTCGTATTTTGGTTGTTTGCAAGAAACACATAACCTGGTGGATTTATGCAGAAGAAGTTTCTTAGGATTGTCCTTTTAATCTTCCCTCACCCAAGGCCACAGTGACTACTGATGCCTTCCAACTAGGGTGGGTGGTAGGCATTACTTGGGCATAACAGTCCAGAACAGTCCAAGGCATATGGTCCCAGTTAGAGGCCAGTCTTCACATCAATATCCTAGAAATGAGAGAAGTCCTACTGACTTTGCAGGCTTTTCAAGATGTTCTCCCCCTAGGGATGGTTGTTATTGAGACGGATAACATGCCAGTGGTCTGGTACATTATAAAACAGGGTGGAACCCAATCCTATCCCATATGTCGAGAGGCAGTACAAGTTTGGCAATGAGTGATTTTTCTGGCCTCTCTTAATTGCAGCACATATTCCACGGAAGACCAACATGCAGGTAGACAAACTAAGAAGGTCCATCTTACTCCCTCACAAGTGATCTCTCAGTCAGTCATTGGCAGAAATGATATTTCACCAGTTGGGTCAAACATGTTGTGAGTTCTTCACTTCTCCTCTCAGTTCCAAGTACAGCAGGTACTTTGCACTGATCCTGTTGGAGGGGAAATCACTGAGAGACTCTCTAGTTCATGATTGCCCCCCCCCCCAGACTTCTTTTTGCCTTTCTCCCCATTCCTCTCATCACCAGCTTTATTCCGAAAGCATTGCAGTGGAAGAGCATGATCTTGACTAGTTCACCCTACCTAGATGCTGGATCCTGTTCAGGACCTTCTGTCTCACCTGTTCAGATTGCCTCACCCAGGCATTCAATCTCCTAAGTTTACTGCATGGTTTCTTCATTTCCATTGATGACTAGAAATTCTAGGCTCTCTTCCATGCTCTGTCACATTATCATGGCCTCCCAAAAAGCTTTTCCCAAGAAAATTTATTAGAGCAAGTGGAAAAGATTTTCTATCTGGGCCCATCAGAGACAATTAGATCCATTTTCAGCACCTGTTCCAGCAACATTTCCAACAATGAAAGTAGTTATTCAACAGTTAAAATGCAACTGGCTGTCACCTGAAATTTTCATAGAGATGAAAACCACTCCTCTCTAGCCTCTTTGAAGTTGTGTAAAGTTCTTCTTAAGGGTGCTCTTCTACTTCAGCCTCATATTAAAGACCCAGTCCCGCCATTGGACCTAACAGTTATCCTTCAAGCTTTGACTCAACTCCTCTCTGAGCCTTCAGCCAAGACAGAATTAAAGTTTTTGTCATGAAAAACTCTCTTCCTGGTCACCCTTGCATCAACTAGATGGGTATCAGAACTCCAGGCACTTTCTTCCCAGCCACCTTACATGATTTTTCATAAGGATTCAGTATCCCTTCAGTCTAATGCTTCCTTCATGCCTAAGGTGGTTTCAGAGGCAAATCTTAACCAGTCAGTTAACCTACCAGTCTTCTTTCCAATTTTCTCCAATGATGGAGAATACATGATTCATATATTGGATGTTCATAGATAACTCAGATTCTACTTTCACAGAACTAAAGGTTTAAGAAGATCAGAACAACTACAGAAGAATTCAAAAAACGTCTCAAAGAATATCTTACCATGCATTGGCTATGTCCTTGCTCCAACCCGGACTGACTCCTCTACTACCTAGTTTTATAACCCTGCAATACTTAACCAATTATCTCTCTGTCTAGTCCTGACTCACTACCCCCTCTATGCTTTCACCTTTCTATATCCTACTCCCTAACCTTTACCTCCACTTCATCGTATCTGTCTCCCTTACTCTTTTTCCCTTCTTCCTCTACCAGGTATTCTGAATAAACTTGTTCCTATTGTTGCTAGCCCCTTTCCTATTTTGAAAAGGGCCTACCATTCTTCTGACACCTTTACATGATGTCTATGGATTATTCCACTCTGTTGTTCCTAGACCACATCATCTCTACTTAACTAGCCTCTAGTACTTGCTTTGCCTCTTTTTACATACCGCTCTTTTGAATACTTAATTTTTCTCCTTAACTGTCGTATACATAATAGTACTGTACACAGTACTGACTTTCATGAAATGTCCCACCGTCTGTGATAGTCTGTCAACCTTACCTTACTAATCTTTTTAATGTGTATGTTGCTATATACTATAGTCTGTAAATCAGGCTTCACTTTTTAATTGTATTTTATTATCTGTATGATTGGAGCTTTTCTCCCCGGGCCTCCACTGAAAATGGAGATGTATCCAGTCAGACTATCCCGCTCAACAAATGTAAAATAAAATAAATAAATAACTATTTGTTTACCTCTTCAAGGCTGTGTTGGGCAAAGCAGTATCAAAAGTAACCTTGACCAGATGGCTCACTGATTGTATTGTTTTTTTGTCTGCAACAGTAAAGGCTTATCATTACCCAAACCACCTAAGGCACATTCCACCAGATCTATGGCCACATCATCTGCTTTTTTATCCAGAGCTATAGATGACATTTGTGCAGCTGCTACTTGGTCCATTGTTTATACTTTTGTAAATCATTATAAGTTGGACATTCTATCTCAGGATAAGGCAGCATTTGGCTCTGCTGTACTCTGTAATATCCTTCCTTGAGGACCACCCAAGGTTACTGTAGTAGGGGACTATGTCCCATCAATTGAGGAATGTTCAAAAAATACAACAGCAGATATTCAAATTACATACTCACCATAATTTGGCATCTGTGTTATCTGATGTGTTGTTGTCAATCTCACCTTTATTTTCACTGATGGGTCACATCTGATGTATTGGAGCCATCTCAGCCTTTCTAAAAGCTTGAGGTCTTCAGCAAAGCTTGTGAGCATCCTTCCCTATCCATAATACAGTTCCCTAACTTCCTCACATCTCATTTATCACACTTTGAGGGGTTCGTTAGCTCTGGGCTGTGTGTGTCTCTTTACTGATATTTCTATTTTTATAGTTATACGTTACTTTTTTCCTCTTAAATATCTATATCCCTACCTTACTTGCCTTTTTTCTGTGTAGTTTTTCCTGTTGGTTCCCATTTAGTGCTTTTTGTTAGCATCCATTTAAGTCAGAGGACATCTAACTCGCACTCATTTTAGTTAGAGATTTTTTTCCTTTCTCCCCTTTCAAACTTTTAAAGTTGGTGTTTGTTCCTGTGTGTCCCTGATTAGCATCTGTTTGAGTTAGAGGGCATCTAACCTTCTGTTTTACTTAGAGGACCCCCCCCTCCATCTTTCCCTTCAATTGTTAAAAAAAATGTTTTCTTTCTTCTTGAGTCTGTCAATTTGTAGTGGACTACCCTTGTCTGTTGGTGTTAGAGAAGTCTGTACCATCTTTTCTTGTAGTTTTAGGATGTCTCAAAAAGAAGGGAAGCCTCTTGACTTTAAAAAATATGAGCAATGTGATAAAAAGATGCCCCTTAGTGACTTGCACACCTTATGTGTGTACTGTTTGGGGCCTGTGCATTTACAGGAAACCTGTTCGATATGTCATGCCTTTAACCAGAAAGCACGCTTGGAGCACAAGAACAAGTTGATTTTAAAAGGGTTGTTAAAAGCCCCTTTTTCTGAGGCTTTTTCTCCCACATCATCATCATCATCATCTTCTAAATCAAAGAAATCTGTAAAATCATTGAAACATCCTTCTCTGGCTCCGAAATCATCTTCGAAGCTATAACAGAAACAGCCACAGTTGCTGGCTCCAGCGGAACCATCGGAGAAGTCATCAACTACTGGAGTCAAGACTCTATTGGAGCAAATGGAACCTTCTGCTCTGAAGTCAACATTATTTGAGCCTTTGGCTCCGAAGTCTATTTTGCCCTCTAAGTTCTGATATTGAAGCCGATCCCTTCTCATCTCTCCTATCTCTTAAAGAGATCAGATCTCTAGCCTTCTTATAAGGTAACGACCAGAGGAGTCTGATGAAAGAGATAGAGGTGGTGTGGTGCAGAGAAAAGACACCTGCTTTGGCCAAACTATTATTGGATCCGAACCCAAAAGAATCGGATCAGAGTCTTCCCAGTCCAAGACACAGTCTTCATCGGTGCAGGTGTCTTTGCCTTCTCACACCTGTCCACAGGACTGCAGAGATGTCAGGACTCAGGATGTTCCCCAGGGGACTTCCCCTCTTCCACATCTTCCCCAGAGTGCCCCACTGAGGAAGTCACTCAAAAGAGGACATGTAGGAGGAAGCATCTTGACTCCCCAGAGGAGTCCATCACGTCTGATGCTGATCTTGATGAAGCAGGAGGTTCCCCACAGTCACCTCCTGAAGATGTCTCCTTTGGGGACATCCTGGAAATTTTACAGCAGAGAGGTGACTGGCAGTCCACGTCCCCTTCAGCTGTGGAGTCTGTATACCTGAAGGCCTTTGGGTCTTGCCCTTCAACCTCTTGAGTGTCCCCTCCTTCTGATGAGCTTACTGAGTTAATCTTTTGGGAAGGCTTGGGAGACTCTGGACTCTATAGAACCTACTCCTAGGAGGCCAAATAAATACATCACACCTCTAAAGGATAAGACATTTTTAACAAAAGGTGTAGCAGTTGATGGCATGTTCGCAATGGTGGCCACAAAAAAAGAAGCTGAGTTCCTGTATCCATCCTCCAAATAAGGATTCCAGGACCATGACTAGGAATGGGGAAGTGCTTTTCGTCAGCGACCTTTACCTTGCATTCACTGAATTACCTTACCCATTTCACGAGACTACAGAGGGAACTTTCAGACTCCCTCCAAGGAGCTGTAGCTGATGCGGCAGCAGATAGCGCAGAGCTCGACACCCTCATTTATGTCATCAACTCGTTCATGAGACTCATTTCATATGCAGCAAATGGAGCAAGTAGAGTGGCAGGTTCAGGCATCTCTATCAGGAGGCAGGCCTGGATGTGCCTTTGGGATTTTGTGGAGCCTTTCAAGTCTTCCTTTTTTAACACCCCTTTTGATGGTTCATCCCTCTTTGGACCTAAAGTTAAAGAAATGCTTACCATGTGTGAGCAGGAAGGTAAGACCTTATCTGCCATTGGAGTGCATTTTTCTACTCCTCCAGACCATTCTCCACGGATCCAAGAGGTAGTGGAAATGTGGTTTAGAAAATCACAAAGGTCTTTCCAGGACACACAAGGTGGAAGTTCCCCCAGAGGCAGAGGGGGGAACAGTAAAGGAAGATGCTACTCTCACGGCATCTCTCATGGAGGCCCACAGGATCAGGACTCCAGAGAGTCTGTCTTTGGCAGACCCTTCCAGCGCTCCTGAAGGAGTGCCCGACTGCTCATTTCTGGTGGCAGTCTGGGGTCATTTGTCTCTGCACCGTGACCTGATTGAACTTAAATGACAAATGGGTGCAGGGCATATATCCAGAGGATACATCATTCCTTGCTCCTGAAAACAAATCAGTTCCAGACGTTCTACCCAATCATAAGGAACAAGCAACACTAGAGGTTCAAAGTTGCTCTTAAAAAGAGTCATCCAAGAAGTCCCTGTGGACCAGAGAGAATCCGGAACTTGCTCAAAATTCTTTTTAGTTCCAAAGAAAACAGGGGACTGGAGACCCATTTTGGATCTCAGCAATCTGAGCAAATCCATAAAAAAAGACCAAGTTCTGGATGGTGACACTGCAGTCGATTTTTCCATTCCTGGAAAAAGACAGTTGGATGTGCTTTGTAGACTTTCAGGATGTGTACTACCACATCCTACTGGAAAAGCGCTCCAGAAGGTACTTGTGCTTCTGGCTGGAAGCTAGTCATTTCCAGTTTCGAGCTCTGCCCTTTGGCCTCACTATAGCCCCTAGAGTGTTCACCAAATGCATGGTAGTAGTGGCGGCTCACCTGAGATGCTGAGGATTCCGGTTGTTTCTGTATCTGGATGACTGGTTCATAACTGCCCCATCCAGGCATCTTCTGCTACAAGCCAGGGACTATAATCTTCAGCTTTGTTCCTCACTAGACATTACCATAAGTTATGACAAATCTGCTTTAGGGCCATGTCAAAATGTAATATTCATAGGAGCAGAAGTAAACACAACTACATTGATAAATCCAAACCAGCCCAGAAGTTGAAAATGTTGAAACACAGGTGCCCAGTAGGAAGGTTGCTGGAATAAAGAAGCTGAAGCTTCTTTATTCCAGCTACATTCCTACTGGGCACCTGTGTTTCAACATTTACAACTACATTGATAGCAAGACTCCCTAAAGACAAAGTTCACAACCTTCACATTCATGTAAAACGATTAATCAGGAAGACACTTCAAGTACTAGGGAAGATGGCATATAAGAATTCTTTAATGGTTACTGTCCACACAATGGTCAATCCTAGATCTTCCGATGTCACACACAGTCCTCATAACAATCTCCTGCAAAAAGGATCTCCAGTGGTGGATTCATTTTTCCTTAGTATCCCAAGGCGGTTCCTTCATTCCTCCTCAACCCCAAGCCATGGCGACCACAGATGCTTTCCAGATAGGGTGGGCAGGGGTATTATCTCAGGACGACAATTCAAGGCATCTGGCAGGATCACAAGGCTCATTTGCACATAAACATCCTGGAGATGAAATAGATGCTATTAGCACTGCAAGCATTTCAAGACACACTCCCTCTGGGAATGATAGCAATTCAGTCAGATAATATGTCAGTAGTCTGTACATAAACAAGGGAGAAACAGATCTTTGTAGAGAAGCTCTAAGGGTTTGGCAATGGGCAGTGGCCTCTAACCATTTTCTAATTGCAATGCACATCCCGGGGAAATCCAATGTAATTGCAGACAATTTGAGCAGGGCCATCCTATGGCCACATGAGTGGCACCTTAATCAACAGGTTGCAGAAGAAATTTTCTGGAAATGGGGGCAGCCTTGCTGTGTTCTCTTTGCATCACCAGCCGGTGTCAAATGCAACAATTACTTTGCCCTGATCTCTCCCATGGGTGAGTCACCAAGGGAAGCACTTGTTCACGATTGGCCTCCGGGACTCCTCTATGCTTTCCCCTCCAATCCTTGTGATTCCAGAGTTGATACAGAAAGCAAGTTTGTTGGAGACCACTGTTATCCTGATTGCCCCCTATTGGCCTTGTCAAATCTGTTTTTCCTTTCTTCAACCTCATCTTCAGGATGAACCATGGATTCTAGACCCTGCTTCAGATCTTCTGACTAACCTGTCGGGAATGGTACATCCCAGGCTTCGCAATCTCAAACTGACAGCTTGGCTGCTCCAATTCCCCTGATAGCGAGGTTTCCTCTCCTTTCCTCCCCAGTCAAACATATTTTGTTACCTTCCCATAAAATTTCCACGTGAAAATTGTACAAAAGTAAATGGAAGAGGTTTGTTACATGGGCCAGCTATAATGTGATAGATCCCTTTTTGGCTCCCATACATTCTATTTTAGAATTTTTAGCAAAACTTTCTCATGAAGGAGCTGCTGCTTCCGCTATTAGAGTTTAATTGGCAGTGATTTCAAATTTCCATGTAGGAGAAAATGGTGCTGGGATTATGTCTCACAGGTTTTGTAAAGCCTTTTTGAAAGGCACTACACTGATAAGACCTCCATACAAAAACCCGTCTCCTCCCTGGGATCTGAATTTCATCTTGACAAATATCTGCCCTCCCTTTGAACCTTCGGCCACATGCAATTTGAAATTTCTTTCATAGAAAACACATTTTTAGTGGCTATTACTTCAGCAAGAAGAGTTTCAGAACTGCAAGCTTTGGCTGTTGAGCCCTCATACCTAGTTTTTTATAAGGAGAGAGTTTCTTTATGCACTAATCCCTCTTTTCTTCCAAAGGTTTTGTCAGAAAGTAACCTCAACCAGTCTATTGAGCTGCCAGTTTTCTTCCCAAATTTCCAAAACAAGGGAGAATATTCACTACATCTTCTGGGCATTCATAGACAGTTACGTTTCTATTTACACTGAACATCAGAATTTAGAAAATAAGATCAGCTCTTTATATCTTACTCTAACATTAGAAAAGGTCAATCAGTTTCAAAAGTCACTTTGTCTAGATGGCTCACTTTTTGTATATCCTAAATCTACAACTCTAAGAATAGAACTCTTCCATTCCCTGTTAAAGCTGATCTCACCAGCTTAATAGCTACATCTACAGCTTTTCAGGCAAGGTTGCCTTTAGATAACATCTGTGCTGCAGCAACGTGGGTGAAACCTCATACCTTTATTCCTCATTGCAAAGTAGATTTGGCCTGTAGAAGTAGAGCTTCTTTTGCTTCTGTGGTTCTGAGGAATAAACTCTCATGAAGCAACCAAGAGTCAGGTTGCTTGGGTCGCAGTCCCATCAGTGAAATTAAAGGTGAGATTGACAACAACAAATAAAGAAGTTATGTACCTACCATAACGTTCCATATGTTTTGTCCATCTCAACCTTTATTCTCACAACCCATCTGCCATACCCCCTTCCTATACCCCTGAGAGACAGAATAGTTATTGAGTTTGCAGATCTTCATAGCCTCAGAAATACTGCCTTGGCCTGTACTTTATGTATATTTTACTTTTATATATATATATATATATATATATATATATATATATATATATATATATATATATATATATACACACATACACATATATTGGTGGGGGGTCTTTTCATTTGTATGAGTTGCTGGGGGCAAACAAGATCTGAGGAAATTAGAGAACTGCATTATGGGTAGGGAAGGATGCCCACAAGCTTTGCTGAAGACCTCGAGCTTTTGGAAAGGCCGAGATGGATCTTATAACAACAGATCTGACCCATCAGTGAGAATAAAGGTTGAGATGAACAACACACATGGAATGTTATGGTAAGTACATAAATTCTTTTTTTCACCCTTCCTCAACTTTCCACCCTCCAGTCCTCTTTCATTTTGATAGTCTCCTGGTATATCCTAAGGGGTTCTTCCCTCTCATTCTTGCTATGTGAGTGCTAGGGCTTCTTTTCTTCTCCTGTTCTTCCTCTATTCTTGAGTTATAGTTGTTTTGACTTGGAGGATGGTAATGGTTGATAATACTTTTTCATATTGTGAGTAGCTGAACAGAGGGCAAACTTGCTCTGGGGTAACTGAGAAGAACAACATTGTGGGTAAAGGGAGGAGCTTGAGCTATGGGGCCTAATGTCTATCACAGCAGCCGAGGATGGATCTGAGGTCTGATCCTAGACCTATCAGTTGAGGAAAGACGAAAACAGACAACACACATGCACAATTATGGTGAGTGCATAACTTTAGTCTGTTCACCTCTCCTGTCCCCAAAAAGTATCAAGCTTATGAAAGATTCTGCTTAAAGACATGGAAGAGAATATTATTATTATTCCTAATTATTCCTAACACAGGGAGGGTGGCCTAATGGTTAAGGTGTTTGCCTTACAAACAACAAAAGCAGGTTTGGTGAGTCTCAGGATAGGGGGGGCTAACTTAGCTCAAAACAGGCAGGCAGTTAGCCTAGTACTAATCTATTAACCTATTAACCTATTAACCTATTGTTACTGAATACACATGCCTTGGTGTTACTTCAGACTCCTCTCTAGCTTTCTGCACTCAGAGACAAAGATTTAGCACTACTCATACTTCGCTACAAAATCTCACACCTAGTTTATCAATTAGCTAGAACTGCTATATCTAAAAATATACTATTTCCAAACTTGAATATGGCTTACCCCTGCAGACAGTGCAGTCATCTTAAAATATCCAAAAAACTGCAACTTATGGAAATTAAGATTTTCATATTTGCATTGTTAGCAGATTCTAGCAACCTTCATTGTGAACTCATTAAAGGACTTAACTGGCTCTCTGTAAATGTCAGGGCATGTCTCCGTTTAGTTTCCTGCTATTCAAAATATTAAAATTAGGTAACTGCCCACTTAAAAACTATATAAGCATGTTACGATTCAGAATAGATGTATGTGCTTTAGAAATACAACAAGCCCATCTCTTGCAAATTACTGTGCAAGTAAGACTGTATAGCGTATGTACTTAGTTCCATTTTGTGCATCTCTCTTTTGATTGTTTACTTAAGAGTTAATTATACTTTCTACATCATATGTGTTCTTGTGCATTTGTTCCCCTGATGGTATTTTATTGTATGCACTCAGTATAACTGCATAATGCAAAAACTATTTTGTGATTGTGTCTTTACCTACTTATATAATGTAACTTTCACTGTATTGTCAGTTGCTCTGTGAGCTCAGGTAGAAGGTGAAAAGGGTCAGTCGACCAGCCCACCTACTTGGTAGGCAAATAGAAATAAACAAACAAAGGAACTTGTCATCAGACACAAAACCATCAATGTCCCAGCCTAACATCCTCCAACACTGCTCTCAGTTACATCTCTTCATTTCTCAAACAGATTATTTCCAACAACTCTGCCAGTAATTCCCTGTACTCCTCCTTTACATTTATAATGAATATTGTAGTTTGGCTTTTTTGCCATTGCTCATCCCAATATATTCTGTATTTTCAATGCTAACTGTAATGTTTTACTGTTAGAGCGCTTTATCTCCAGGCCTCTGCTAAAAAAGGTCTCTTGCACTAACCCAGTTGGACTATCTAAGTGAAGAAACAAATAGTAAATGAAACTCTATCCCTCTTTCTCAAAAACAAGTGACTAAACTGAACAATTTCAGACATCAACTAAATGGACCCATAGCTCCTGCTCTAGCCCTTTTCCTTTCTAACCCATCTCTACTTCTCTCTTCCCATTTATACACCTTGTTGTCACAGAACTATATACTGAACAACATGCACCTGCAGCTGTTTTCCTATCATTGTGCCATATTCTGAGCAATTTTGTACTTTATAATGGCTGTATTTTAAACTCTGTACATGTACTTTAACTGTTAGGATTTCTATATTTTTCTTTCCTTTGTCTACTTCTGTAATGGAGTCTTTGCTGAACTGTGAACATAAGTTGTGAAATGTTAATTCGACTGTAAATTCTTTTTTTTATTTATGGAGCATTTTATTCTAGACCTCTGCTGAAAAGGGATTCTAATGACCCAGCTAGACCATCCTGGTTAACAAATGCAATAAATAAATACATTAATTAATTAATTGTAAAATTCACAGGGAGTGTGCCAGTCCGTCTTGCATTGTGGTCTTAAAGAAAACATGTGACCATGGACCCTTGAATAAGTTGTGGAAAACACACAGTAGTTTGTTGTCCTGGACCAGCTGCTGTATGCTAATCACTCTGTTTGAGTAATTGCACTTATGCCTGCATTGTGTTAGATGCTTTCAAGATTGGTGTGGGTCTTCATCAAGGATGTGCCTTGTTACTTCCCTTTTTTTTTTTTTTTTTATCAGAGCATTAAGGTATAGCTAAGATCTGGAGAATAACCACAAACCACCAAAATGAACAGTGAGGTCATCAAACAGAACCAAATCAAAACAAAGAACAATGACCTGAAGCAATGTGCACAAAGTACAAAAATGGAGGAGCCCAGCAGGGATAAATTTCAAGAAAGTTTAATTATTTAGTGCTTTCATTCTGCTATTGTCAGGACTTCATCAGAATAAAAAAAATTACGAACAATCACATTGATATATATATATATATATATATATATATATATATATATATATGACTGAATGGAAATCAATTAAAAAAAGCCTTAGAGAATTTAAAGGAGCAATGCTACTTTTTGTTATATATAGAATATTTAAAACCCGACTACAAAGCCTAAAATTTTATTCAGTTTAAGAACAGAACAAAGTACAAACAAGTTAGTTACTTAAATAAAGTCAAATATTTAGAATGAAATGTTTAGAATCAAATAGAAAAAGTTATCCCTGCTGGCTCCCTCTGTTTTTGTCTGTGCACATTGCCTCAGGTCACTGTTCTTCATTTTTATTAAGGGTTGGAGGATAACTAGCTTGGAGGCATGATGACCGATTTGCTGTTTACAGATGATGACCTCTTTTCTTCTTTCGGATTTTTCCCGGTTAGGGGTCGCCACAGCGGATCACCTGTCCGCTCATGATTGGCAGTGGAGTTTTACAGTGTTGAGTTGCCAGCCCAGCGCCCAACCTTCCACAGAAGGCACACACACGCACACACTCACACCTAGGGCCAATTTAGAGTGTCCAATCCACCTACAGCATGTCTTTGGGATGTGGGAGGAAACCGGAGCACCCGGAGGAAACCCACGCGACCACAGGGAGGACATGCAGAAGGCACCCAGGCCGAGAATCGAACCAGAGAACCTCTTGCTGTAAACTGCTGTCAGAGATAATATATGTTTTCACGTACCCAGATGACCTAATGGACCTTGAAGGTAATAGAAGACTCACCTCTGATCAGTAAACACAGAGCTGCTTCATAAATACCTGATACTGATTTAGCTGGCATTGATATGTGAAAAATCCTAACTTGTTACAGATCCCGGTTATCACACAGTATCCCAACCCACCCACTTAAAATATCATGTACTCTTACACCTCCCTCCCTTTAATCTCTCAGAATACCGACTATATAACTGTATACAATAGCTGAAGTCTAAATGGAGGTTACAAAATTTGTCACTCGATGCCAGAGCTACTTCTGTGAAAAGTGTTTTTTTTTTAATAAACATAGGCCAAACCGTATCAATCCGTGCTATTAAGTACATTTCACACATCAGCCATTTTTACTTTCTAATTCATTTCATTCTCATTCCCTTCTCATCAGTGCAATTGAATATAGATACACACTTACCTCCTATTTTCTATTACATGTTTTTCCTCTTTGTAGCTATATTTGCTGAATGTATGTCTCTCTCTGCCTCATCATTGCCCCATATTACTTCCTGCTTATATTTGTTTATTTTATACATTTGTTAACTTGATAAGCCCACTGGCTAGAAGTTTTCTTTTTCAGGGGGTGAACCAAGACAACTGCATGGTTAAGTGAATTAACTTTCACAGAGTCGCACAGAAGGCAAATGGATGTGGAATAAGTCAAACCCTGTACCATGGTTTAAAGAAAGCAGCTGGTTAACAGCTCAAAGCCTTGGTCCTCTGCATTGCCAGACATTCATCCCATCATACATGCTCACCACCTGTATCTTACTGAAATGCAGAGCAAAACTGTTGTGTAATTACACAGTATATTGTTTTATTATTACTGCTCTTCTATTGAAGTGCACTAATAATCCATTCAATTTCTCTTCCCCCTTAGTTTAAGCTCTGGAAGTTCCTAAAGCTATAAATTGGGGATTCTTCTATGAACCCTGATGAATTTGTATTTTCTAAACTGGGATCTGTGTATTGGCATACTCTTCCCTCTTCTGTTTGCACTGCAAGGAAGATAGCAATGTTAGAGGCTGTCGTTTTAAGTTCCTGAAGTCATGCTTCAAATGCAAATACTTTTTTGCAAAGAGATTGTGCTACTTTGTCATCGTCTGTAAATTGTGACATGTAAATATACAGATCTAGAAATTCTAACTTTTCCTAAGTACATGATAGTTTCCTTGCTTTGTGCTTCTTTGTTCACTCATGTGTTGTAATAATTACAGTGTATTTTAAATTGCATTTACTCTTGAACTGTGTGTAATTTTTTTATTTACTTTTGAATTATTTTTATGCTTGGAACATCAAATTTTTAATTGTTCAAATCACTAAAGGTCGACCTTTAATGATCGAACAATTGAAAATTTGAAATGTTCAAAAATGAACATAAAAAAAAAAAGAAAAGGTAAAGGGTGTAGGCAGGGGTGCAAGCCCCCATGCACCCCCCACACCTCCCGCTACTTAAATATACCAACTCTGAGATCGCACTACAGTGTAGGAAAGGGAAATTTTCCCTTTCTGCACCATAGTGCATTCAAGTGCGATCTCGGAGTTGGTATATTTAAGTAGAGGGGAATGTGGGGTGCAGGGGTGCTAGCCCCCCTGCTTTATCCCGTCAGGGTACATTGTCTTTTTTTTTTTTTTTTAATTTTGACGTAACAGAACTTCGATCATATGGTGTCGACCATATGGTATTCAAAGTTCTGTAACTTTGATTTTCTAATAAGTAACCTTTTTCCACTACTTCTTTAATATACTCGTCTACCTCTTACCTGAGATTTAGGCGAAAAGGGTCTTTGGATCAATTCATTTACACTATTTATCAAATAAATAAAATAATGATGTGAAGTTGTTCTATCTCACTGTTTTGTTCTTACACGTGGGTTCGGAGCCGATCCCTCGGCTCTGAGTCGGCCGCATTTCAAGCTCAAACTCTCAGAGAAGCTGGAGACACAGTATATATCCCATGATGCTCTACTGTAAACCCCAGATCTAGTTTGCCGCTGCAACGGATCTACAGACTCGTCGGAGGAAGCTCGGGCCAGTGTTATTTTTTTCTATATTTAGAAATATTTTGAAAAATATTTTTCTGTTGGAGTGTTAGCTAGTGTTGTTGTATTTAAAAAATAGAGTTTAGTTAGACTTAGTGTGTAGATTAGAATACTTTTGGAGTGTTTTCTTAATGGCTGTTTGTTCTAGGCCTTTCTTAGTTTTTTGGGTGTGACAGGGCTCTGTCAGCTCCTTTGTGTGTGCTAATTTTATTAGTGGTAGTTTAAAATTAGTTAGATTAGTTAGAGATTATTTAGTTAAACTTATAAAAATAGTTGAATAACATTTTTGTGTTTAATACTCAAAGCTTTGAGTTCAGGGAATCTGAACTTAGATATACATATATATTTCCTCTCCTTCTTCTAAAATCTCAGAGAAGCAAAAGTCTGGCTTCAAAAGGTGTGTGTGGCCAAAAAATGTCTGTGACAGGCAACCACTCCATCTGTGTGTACTGTTTAGGATCTGTTCATTTGCAGGAAGTGTGCTCTATCTGCCACTCCTTTAGCACCAGAGTGCTTCTGGAAAGGCACAGGAAGCTGGTGAATAGAGGACTCCTGAAACCTGATTTTCAGGCTGCGATGGACAAGACCGACCTTTCTTCCAAGGCTTTGAAGGGGTCGAAGTCGTCCAAGGTGTCCTCGGAGCCCAAGTCCTTGGCTCCGAGCTCCTCTAGTATGGTTCGATCATCAGCTCCACAGCCTTTGGAGCCGTGTACCGATCCTTTATCTCGGAGCCCAGTTGTGGATCCGGTGTTGGAGACTCCACAGTCTGCGATTCTTCAATCGGTGCCGTCTTCGGCCCCTTTACCTATCCCTTGACCAATTCTTCGAGTTTAGCTGATGTGGACTTGGACCGCGTGGTTAAGAGATTGCTAGAGTACCCGGCCCTGGCCAAAATGCTTCCCGCTTCGAGCCACTCGGCTTCGAAGCCTGAAATTCCAGTCCTACTTTCTACTCCTCCTCCTCCAAAGCCAATCAAACTCTCGGAGAACCGATGTTGGTAGAGCCCTCGGAGCTGAGGTTCGATCCAGCTCCCTCGGCTCCATCGACCTTGATCTCCTCGGTTCCAACTGGGGAGTCTCGGAGCCGACACTCCCTCGCTGGCTCTGGGGTGGAGAGTCGGACCCAGACTTCAGTTCCGACCCTTCCCCTCGGGGCTTCGGCGCAGCTGGGTTTGGCTCCGTCATTTGGAGTGGAGCGCGGGGTCTCATCTTGGGGAGGGCTACTGGCCTCTTCAGAGCCGACAGACTTCTTGGACTGGGATTCTGGTGCCTTCGATGCCATGAGGAAGGTAATGTCTTCTAAGACCACTACTTCCTCGGATCTTTCTTCCCCTCCCCCTAAAGGGCCTCATTCTGTCTCTTCCCCACAGGTCCCTACCAAGCATCAAGACCCAGAGCCTCAGGTATCCCCATTGGGCGGCCCCTCCTCTACAGGGACTTCACCGGATGCTCCCACTGATGAAATACCTAGGAAGAGACTGTGCAAGAGGAGGCCCTTGGATTCCCCACAGGAATCCCTGACATCGGATACCGACTTGGAGGAATCAAAAGGGTCCCCACGATTCCCCTCACAGGATGTTTCATTTGCAGACATATTGGAGATCTTAAGGCAGAGGGGTGATTGGCAGTCCCTTGCCCCTACTGAGGATGAGTCGGTACTTCTGAAGGCCTTTGGGTCTCAACCATCCACCTCCTGGGTTACTCCTCCCTTTGATGAACTAATGGATCTGGTTGCTCGAAGGGCATGGGAGTCCCCTGATTCAGTGGAACCTGTCCCACGGAGGCCCAACAAGTTCATTACTTCCCCTGCTGACAAGGCCTTTCTTCCCAAGGGAGTCCCGGTTGATGCCATGGTGGTGGCGGCAGCCACTAAGAAAGAGATGTCGGAAACCTCTTCTTCTGTCCATCCTCCTAATAGGGATTCTAGGACGATGGACAGGTATGGGAAACGCATATTTAGTTCTGCGGCATTTTCCATGAGATTGCTCAACTACCTGACCCATTTTACCTGCCTTCAATGAGATCTCTTTAAAGAGCTGGGAGATATACTCTACAGGGTAACACAGCTGATGCAGTTTCTGAGAAAATGACTGCACAACTCAACGCCCTCAATTCTATAGTCAACTCATCCAAGCGGCTCATTTCTTATGCCACCGATGGATCAAGTAGGGCGGCAGGTTCAGCGATAGCTCTTCGGAGACCATCTTGGATGTGCCTTTGCTCCTTTGCGGAAGCCTTCAAGTCTTCCTTCGTCAGTACCCCATTCGATGGTTCCGCCTTGTCCAGGCCTAAAGTTAAGGAGACGCTTACTAGGTGTGAACAAGAAGGAAAGACTCTGTCTGCTGTAGGAGTCCGTTTTTCCACTCCAACTAGACCATACCCCAAAGGGCAACGAAGTGGAAAAATGTGGTTTTGAAAGCCCCAAGGAGATTTCCAGAACACACCTACAGATACCCCCTCTAGGGGCAGAGGAGGGGGTAAAAACGGAAGATGCTGTCCAAACAGCAGAGGGGGTCTGCAAAATCAGGGTGACAGGGAGCAGTTCTCTGGTAAGCCCTATCAGCGTTCCTGAAAGGAAGCCCAGCTGTCCTTCTCTGGAGGCGGTCGGGGGTCACTTGGCTTTATACCCAAATGCCTGGCTAAACATTACAACAGATTCTTGGGGTAAAAAGCATCATTTCCAGAGGTTACTACATCCCCTTTACAAAATTCCCTCCCATGTGTACAAGTATTCCAGACGTTCCACCCAGTCTACGAAAACTGGCAGCCATAGAGATTCAAAACCTGCTAGAAAAAAAGAGTCATCCAGCCAGTCCCAGCGGACCAGATAGGATCCTGAACTTACTCAAGGATCTTTTTAGTTCCAAAGAAAACAGGGGACTGGAGGCCCATATTAGACCTCAGCAAACTCAACACCTTCATCAGGAAGGAAAAGTTTAGGATGGTCATGCTTCAATCGATACTTCCATTCGTAGAAACGGGCGATTGGATGTGCTTAATAGATCTCAAGGATGCTTACTACCACATCAAAATGGCCAGATCATCCAGAGGTCACTTGTGTTTCCGGCTGGGGGCCAGTCATTACCAATTCAGAGCCCTGCCCTTTGGTCTCACCACAGCCCCCAGAGTGTTCACCAAATGTATGGCAGTGGTGACGGCTCACCTGAGATGCTTAGGATTCCGGGTGTTTCCATATCTGGATGACTGGCTCCTCACCGCCACCTCCAGGCATCAACTAATTCAGGCAAGAGACTACACTATCAACCTGTGTTTCCAGTTGGGCATAACCTTCAACTTCAAAAAATCTGCGTTATCGCCCTCGCAGCATATTACCTTTATAGGAGCAGAGCTAGACACTGTTGATTCAAGGATCAGGTTGCCTCAAACAAGAATCTTATCCCTAAGAAGTCAATTGTCCAGTCTGTTGACCCAGAACAAAGCTCCTGCATCCCAGATATTGAAGCTGTTAGGCACAATGGCAGCGACGCTAATAGCAGTCCCATTGGGATGCATGCACATGCGGATACTCCAGTGGTTACTCTTCACACAATGGTCTTACCAACAACTGCCCATGTCTCACGAGATTCTGTTAACAAATCTTTGCAAGAAGGATCTCAACTGGTGGCTGAACAGTGACCAGAGAGTAGTCAGACTTCCCCTTGTTCTTCCCCAACCCACAGCCACAGTGACCACGGATGCTTCCCTGAGAGGGGGGGGAGGCTATTTCAGGGAAAGACTGTCCAAGGTACTTGGTCTAGCATGGAATCTAATTTGCATATAAATGTCCTGGAGCTGAGAGCAGTGCTCCTGGCATTGCAACACTTTCACGACTGTCTTCTTCCAGGGACAATTCCAATTCATACGGACAACATGTCAGTAGTCTGGTACATCAACAAGCAAGGGGGAACCAGATCGTATCCCTTAGGCCCTAAGAATTTGGCAGTGGGCTGTATCCACCAGGCACTTTCTGATAGCAACGCACATCCCGGGGTCATCCAACATGATAGCGGACAAACTGAGCAGGGCCATCCTGTTGCCTCACGAGTGGTCCCTCAAACAACAGGTGGCAGACAAGATTTTCCGCAGGTAGGGCCAGCCTTGCTGCGATCTCTTTGCATCTCCGATGAATGCCAAATGCAGAAGCTACTTTGCCCATTATTCCCCACCAGGGAGCAACCCGAGGGATGCACTTGTACAGAATTGGCCCCCGGGCCTCCTGTATGCCTTCCCACCAATTCCCCTAATTCCCAAGTTCATGCAGAAAACCAAAAGTCTGGGAAGGACTGTTATTCTGATAGCCCCATCTTGGCCTCGTCAGATTTGGTTCCCCTTCCTACAGAAGTATCAAGTGGAAGGACCATGGGATCTGGACCCAGTGCCAGACCTTCTGACTTATTCGTTGGGAGTTTTTCATCCCTCCCTCATCTCCCTAAAACTGACAGCTTGGCTGCTCCAATTCTCATATTAGCCAGGTCTCAAGATTTGCCTCCTGCGCTCCAACATATTATAGTTTCCTCTCATAAACTGTCAACCAGGAAGCTATATAATAGCAAATGGAAATGATTTGTTCACTGGGCTTCTTACCACGATGTTGACCCATATGTTGCGCCTATTCATACCATATTAGAGTTCTTGTCCTCCTAGTTCTATGATGATGCAGCAGCTGCCACCATAAGGGTTCAATTGGCTGCCATTTCCAACTTTCATGTAGGGTTTAACGGATCTAACATCATGTCCCACAGACTATGTAAGGCCTTTTTGAAAGGGACCCACCATCTCAGACCACCTATCAGACACCCTGTCTCGCCCTGGAATTTGAATATTGTTTTATCCCAATTGATGCCTACCCTCTTCGAACCCACGTCATCTTGTGATTTGAAGTTTCTGTCTTGGAAATCAATATTTCTGGTAGCCATTACATCTGCACGTAGGGTCTCTGAACTCCAATATTTATCTTCCAGGCCCCCATATTTGATCTTCCACCCTGATAGGGTGTCCGTCAGGACAAATCTTACCTTTCTTCCTAAGGTCTGTTCAGAAACTAACTTAAACCAGTCCATTGAGCTCCCAACTTTTTTTGGACACCATACCAACAGGCTGGAATATATGTTACACAAGCTTGATGTTCACAGACAATTGAGATTCTACTTGGACAGAACGAAGGATTTCAGGCAATCTGATCAACTCTTTGTCTCTTACGCAGAGAACAAGAAAGGTTCTGCGGTATCAAAAGTCACATTATCTAAGTGGCTTTCTGATTGCATTAAATTCATTTATTCCTCCACTAACCAGCCATTACCAACTAATGTCAAAGCCCATTCTACCCGGGCTGTTTCTACGTCATTAGCTCATGCAGCTCATTTACCCTTGGATACCATCTGTGCAGCTGCTACTTGGTCCAAACCTCACACGTTTATCACTCATTACAAAGTGGACAGGGCCTCCACGGACAGGGCTTCCTTTGGTTCCACTGTGCTCAGGAATGTTCTCCCTTGAGCCACCCAGGATTAGAGTGCTTGGGACGCTACCCACGTGTAAGAACAAAATGGCGAGATAGAACAACTTCACATAAAGAAGTTATGTTTTTACCATAACATTCCATGTGAGTTGCTCATCTCGCCTTTTTGTTCTTACATTCCCTCCCACCTTCCCCCTCCTGGGGAGAAAGATGGTTGTCTTGGTGGATTGGTTGGTCTTGTCAGTCTGTCTTCTTAAGACAGACTGTTTTTCTTTCTGCATATCTAGAGGTACCTAGATAGGTAGGTACTGCAGTGCTTATTTTTTTAGGCTGTCTTCGGGTGCAGCGTACTAGATATGGGGTCTACAGTAGAGCATCATGGGATATATAATGTGTCTAGAGCTTCTCTGAGAGTTTGAGCTTGAAAAGCGGCCGACTTGGAGCCGAGGGAATTGGCTCTGAACCCACGTGTAAGAACAAAAAGGCGAGATGAACAACTCACATGGAACGTTATCGTAAAAACATAACTTCTTTTTTGCTCATGGACAAAACCGTCATTGAGTTAGACTGGGGCTGACGGTGGTAAGTGGATACCTGGAAAACATTCTTGTCTAGAGCATTTAGGTCATAAGTAGTTAACCAGACATCGTTCTTAATTTTGGGCATCCACTATATTCTAGTCATACAAAAACTGTTTCTAAGTGATAGAGTCGTGTCAAGAGAAAGGCTACAAAACCTATTGAAATTCCTTACCACTTACCTTACCTGCTCTAATATGTTGTTTTTTGTTTAATTAAATAAAGTTAGTTGAATCAAGCCAGAATAAAGATCAACAGTAAAGATAGCATGTAAAACTGAACTGTTTCCATAATGTCTTGAGGGGTTACTACACTCAGAAGCAAGGGACACACTTGCTAACATTCAATGCATGACAAACCCTAGGGTATATTCTTTGAGATTGGGGGAAAATGAAAAAAAATGCATTTATGATGGCTGCCTAAATGACAGCCCCTCTCTTTCCCTGAATGAGTCTTATGGTCAATAGGCAGTGGGAACTAAAAAGAACCGTCAAAAAACTATTGGCATAAAAATAGCTCATGTTGTCACGTGTTAAATTTTATACATTTAATTAAGTTTTATATTACAGGAATGACAGATATACATCTGTAGCGATTTAATGTATATAAATTTATAGTTTGTACGTATGGAAATCTTTCTCATTTATGGTTTATACCATAATTATAATTTCCTTTTATAGACTGATGTTGAAGATGACCTTCCACTCTTGTCCTGTAGGGCTGTTCTGCCCTTCTCCTTTCACTAGTTTTCCATAGTGGTTTGTATAGATTTTTGTAGATTTTTCTGTAATGTGCATTTTATGAGTTGTCTGTTTTTTGGGTAGGATAGTTTTCTGAATACTTGCAATTACTAGCTTAACACAATTCTGTTTATCATACATACTACCTTACTTGCACATTATGCCAAAGACCCAGACTTCCCAGAAAGGCAGCATTTTTTCAGAAAAACCAGTGCTTTGCCAATGGACAATCTCAGAACATGTGATAATAGTCTGCCTTAGTTATTTGCATTCTAAGCATTTGGAAAAGTCTTTTAGCAATTTCTGTACTGTTTTTCTGGAGTAAATGTGATCTTTGTAAAATTCTTATATGTTGGTCCCATGCAAAACACAATTTCCTTTGTTTCCTTACCTGTTTCCATGGTTTTGCTTACTTTTCCTCAGTGAGTGTAATGCCTCAATGTCTTTTTCATCTGCCCTAGATGTCTTTCTGTTGTATTATTTCTCAGATGTTCTTCATATTGATCACTGCTGCAGTAGCCATAGGTATATGGGTTATATCCTGCCAAGGACGCATGCCACATAACGCATGCACTCAAGTCACTCCACAACAAGTACAAATATGACTCTATCATTGTCTATGTTGGCATGAAAGACTTGAGACGTACCTCCCTGGACTACATGAAAAGAGACATGGAAGAACTCTCGGATCATGTGGCCCAGGCAGGTATGACCCTAGCCCTGAGTAGCATCCTACCTTCGCCCAGAATGATACCACAATATAAGGACAAAATGATTGACTTCACCAATTGGCTAAGCTTCTGGTGTCATTCAAAGGGGATCCAGTATCTGTCAGCCTGGGACAACATGATTGACAGACCACGATGCTTTGCCAGAGATGGTCTGCACCTGTCGCCCCTGGGATTCAGGTTACTGGCTAAGGCTCTTGCCACCCTTGTAGTGCCTTTTTTAGGCAAAGTTCAAAGGACAAAACCACCACCATAACAGGTACAAGCATGCAAAATCTGAAGGTAATGCTACTCAATGCTAGAAGTCTAAACCTCAAAATGCACTCTCTCGAGGCACTCCTAAAAATGGAGAACATTGATATCTGTGCAGTAACTGACACCTGGTTCAAGGATCCAGAGAGCACCCCTGCAATACCAGGCTACAACTCTTACCACACTTCTTGGCCACCAAACCGGGACCGAAACACTAAAGGTGGAGCAGTGTCAATATTCACCAAGGATATTCACACCACCAGGCTAGTTGTCCAACACAATGCGTCTGAAATTCTCCAGGTGCAACTAACACTAGGTAAGACTGCAATCCAAATTGTAGCTTGCTACAGATCCCCCACCATACCCCCAAGATTCTCACTACACCTTGCTAAACATACTGGAGAATATTAAGATAGAACCAAACACCCTAATACTGGGTGATTTTAACTACCCTGCCATTAACTGGGAAAACTACTCGTGTACCAACACCTTTGCCCAATGGTTCTTGGAATTCATAAATTCCAACTCCCTGGATCAACTAATTCATAGTCCAACCAGGGGCTCCAATATCCTAGACCTGGTCATTACCAACATGGGAAATCGATGCTCCAAATCTATGGTCACCACCTCATTAGTCAGGTCTGACCATAAACTAATCACCCTTAACATCCACATCCCACCCCCCCCCCCCCGGTAAGGAAACCTCCATAAAAAACTTCTCCAAAGCCAACTTCATGCTACTCAAGTCAGAAGTGACAAACGTCATGACACCCATGCAGATGGGAACTGAAAGTTCAACTGCTGAATCCTACACTAAGGCGCTGCACGAGCACATCCACTCATGCATGAATCGTGCCATCCCAAATAGAACCAAGATGCTCTCATCCAAAAAACGGAAGCCAATCTGGTGGTCCCCTGCCATAAACAAACTTTACAACAAAAAGAAGAAATTGTTGCAGAAAAGAGGAAAATCCCAGGATGCAAAAACTCCCTTACCAGCCTCAGTAAGAAACTGAAATTACTCATAAAATCCTCCAAAGCTAGTTACGAAAATAAAATTGCCAAAGATTCCAAAGACAACCACAAGGCATTCTATAACTATGTCAAGAATCTAAATGGCAATGCTCAGATCTGCTCTGAGCTAAAACAGAATAGCATTAAATATACTGATCCCAAGGATATTGCCAATATCCTGGCAGATCGATTCAGTGCCAACTTCACCCCCTCTCACCCCTTAAATGGCCCATCTCAATACCGGAAGATTGCCAAATTCCAGTAATAATGGCCACACAGGTAAAAAATGCACTATCCAAAGCTAAGAATACAGCATCCATGGGACCAGATGACATCCCGGGCTGTGTACTACATGAACTACAATATGAACTGGCACCTCACCTAAGTGTCATGTTTAATCATAGCCTCACCTCAGGTTTCATGCCCACTGAGTGGCGCAGAGCTACAGTTATCCCACTCCACAAGGGGGGATCCACCTTGGATCCCGGAAACCACCGTCCTATCAGTCTGACAAGCCTTATTTGCAAGGCCATGGAATGTATTATCATGGAACTTATAAACAAATACATTGGCAACCTTCAAACACTGGACCCCACCCAGTTTGGGTTAGTTAAGGGACGATCTTGTCTCCTGAACCTGATTGACTTCTTCGAATCAGTCCCCAGAGCCATGGACAAGGGTAAGATGGTCCACAAAGCCTATCTAGACCTTGCCAAGGCCTCTGACACCATCCCCCACTCTGGAATCGTAGATAAACTTACTAAGCTGGGCATTAATCCCTACATCACCCAATGGGTTGCTAACTGGCTTACTGATAGAACCCACACTGTAAAAGTAGCCGACTCCAAATCACTGATAGAACCCACACTGTAAAAGTAGCTGACTCCAAATCCAGTTCCAGACAAGTGACAAGTGGAGCCTGGGACCGCTCTTGTTTGGCATCTACTTCTCTGAAGTATAGGCCAACAATAAGGGACTCTGGCTAACAAAGTTCGCAGATGACTGCAAACTGGGAGCCATTATTGAATCCCCAAATGATGTGGATACTCTACAAAAGGGCCTTACAGAAACATATGCTTGGTGCCAGAGCCATGGGCTCAAGTTCAATGCCAAGAAATGTATAGTTATCCCCTTTGGGAAAAAACATGTATCCGTGAATTACCATATAGTTGACAGTACACTAAACACCGAAAGTGTGATAAGAGACTTAGGGACACAGGTGGACAGTGGTCTCACCTTCGATAACCACATCACCACAACAGTCAGGAAATCCTACTATGTGGCACACCTCATCACTAAGGGCTTTTCATCCAGAAAAAAGGAGGTCATTGTCCCACTGTACTCATCCCTCATTAGACCCATTATAGAATACAAATCCCCGTTTGGTATGTACCTCTCAAGACATCTGCAACAACTGGAAAAGCCTCAGAAATACCTCACTAAAAGAATCACAGGCATAAAGCAGATGCCCTACGCTGACTACCTTAAAAAACTCCAGCTATACTCTGTAGCATATCGTCTACTCAGAGGCATTTTCTGCTTAACATACAAGGCCATGTCAAACCCTGAGCTGTTGGACATGCTACACTTAAAGAAATCCCAATCCCTCAGAGCCACACGCTCCAGGGATCTAAACCTTGTCATCACAATAAACAAAACATGCTGGAGGGATAGGTTCCTGACCCAGAGACTCCCCAGACTCTGGAATAGATTGCCAATACATGTCAAGCAGAGTGCCTCTTTGCCCCTCTTCAAAAGGAACCTTGATGATTGGATGAGAGAAAGGAAATTCACCCCGGGGATCACGTCAGTTGCCCTGCTAGACAGGGGTCCAGGGAAGTAAATAGTGTGGGAAGAAATAGCCAGGGAATTGTTATGGCTAGGCTTGTATAGGCCCTAGGGCTGATAGCCTAGTACCAACCTATGAAATAGCAGTCAGCCATCTTCCAAAGCTTTAGGGCACCATCTACATGCCTAAACTGTCAAGCAGCTCAAGCTAAGTGGACAAAAAGACAAGTTTGGACACAAAGCCCTTCAGAGCTTTAGTGCTGATGAAGAGTACAGTCCTCTGATGCTTTTGAGGATTGACAGTCATCTTGTGCTTTCCTTTGTCTCACCCATGAGACTGATAGTGGCAACTGCTGGCTCCAAGACTGAGTCAGTTACCAAACATATAGGTGGAAAATTTAAATGTGTTTGACACAATGAAATGTCTATTAAAATATCTATTAAAAAAATTATATATTTTTTGCAGGTCATTTTTCAGTATCCATATTTGTTACAATCGATGTTAAAATGCATTTTTGTTATTCTCCAAGATACAGGAATGATGTGGTTTATGGACATGGTTTTGGAATTTAAGGAATTGTCAATAGACAATTGTAAAGTAATAGAAACATTCATAGAAATATAGTACAGAATAATTTTATTTTCTTTGAAGGCACGTATTTTAAACAAGATAGTGGGGGTAGTGATGGGGGCAGCTTGTGCTCCCATTTGTTGCTAATTTAGTACTATGTATGTCGGAAAAGTACTGTGTATTTAATAGTGAATTTTATGGGTGTTGTAACATATACAAAACCACCAAAGAGAAAGAAACAGGAACTGGATGCACTCGAGTTTATTCTGGTACCTCGGCTTACACAGCCTTCAAAGGAATAACCTTCCACAGCAAATGCATCTATTTTATATACAAAATTCCTTAATTAATTAATTGAATAATTGTGCAATTACAACATTCACATTATTTTAGCTTGAGCTTAAGAAATTAAGGTTCAAAGAAACCTCTTTATTTTATGATACCAGATTGTTAGAAAAGTATGTTAGTTTGTCGATTACACCCAGAGGACTTAGGGTGGACAAACTACCTGCTTTCAAATTTACGGAGAATGAGAGTGAATTCCTTGAAGAGTGGAAAGCTGTATCTTTACAGTGTTCTTTAAGTTGGTTAAAGATACTCATCCGACGTAACCGAAAGAACTTGGGGGCGATCCAACTTCAGATTGCGGAGGTGGAGGAAAGTTTACTCACAGAATTTCCCAATGAAGTGTTTCGTGCTGCTATGAAGGGTGTCAATACAGAGACTGCTAAATTTGAAACTGAAGTAGTTTCAAGAAAGAAGAACAAATTCAATAGGGACATTAATGATTTTAGAAAGGATACTGTTTACCTGTGGCAACGGAAACGCAAAAATGGTATGTCCCAGACCGGAAGAGTGGAGGGAGCTTCCAGATCTGCGAGAGATTCGTCTGTTTCATCTTCTGATACGGGTACTAGTAGAAAAAGTGTATCGTTTGAAAGAATGGAGAACACGGAAGATGCCAGCGGTCAGTCAGAGATGGAAGAGCAAGTGAATTGGAATTTTCGTCAAGGCAGTAAACGTAAATCAAGAAGCAAGGGTCGCAACAGAAGATATTGACAGAGGGCATGTTTCGACTGTGTTTAGAGAGACTTTCAGGTTGGAACATTCTGATTTTTCAAATGTTTTACATAATCCTACACATATTGTCAATTTAAGTGATTTTTTGGTCACTTCAGATATGGAGCAGGTTTTGTTAAAGGGAAGCAAGTTTGTGCCTACAAAAATACCAGCTCTTTCTGATTTATTAATTGATATAAAGCGTTTTTGTAGGAAATTGTATTTAAAAGCTTTTTTTGAAAAAAAGAAATGTCACATCACTGACACAGCTAGTAACTTGAATAATGCTGAAACTAATATTGTGAATACTTCTGATAATTGTATTGATTATTGTACTGCTCCTAATGATCCTTTGCTTGACCTTTCTGTATATGATTATGATTCAGACATTTTTGCTCCACTGGAGGGGGACATGAGTGTATCTGAATTTGATTCAGAGTCTTGTGTAGTTGATTCTGGGCGGTTTATGACAGGTTATGGTAGACTTAATGTTCCTGTTTTACCAACCCATAGTTCCTTTTGTCCACCCAAAAATTCTGTTATTTTGAAAGCTTTTGAGAATGTTCTACTTAAGAAAGTGGAAACTGAATATAGAATATTTATGGATAAGTATTTTGCTTTCAATCTCACGAAAAATGAATGGGGTGCTTTGAAAGACATGCAACTTGTATGTGATAAGTATGCTTTTTGTCAGGCAGACAAAGGAGGGAACTGGGTGATTATGGATAGAGCACACTACTTAAAAATGGTGTATGATTTACTATCAGATGAACAAGTCTATGTTGAGCTACCGAGTAATCCAGTTTCAGAATTTAACAGAGCCCTTTTGGAATTATTAGAGAGGGGTGAGAGACTAGGCTTTCTTACTAATAAAGATGTGAAAAGACTTTACATTGTTAACCCAAGAGATCCTAGTTTTTATGCCCTACCTAAGATACACAAGAATCTCTGTGATCCTCCTGGTCGCCCTGTAGTATCTTGCTGTGGAGGGTTTCTAGAACATATTGGGATACTGTTGGATAGTCTTCTTAAGAAAGAATTGGCCAATGTTTCTTCACATATCAGGAACACAAATGATTTTTGTATAAAGGTCAAGAATATGCAATGGGATAACAACTGCTACTGGGCTACTGTGGACGTTAAGGCCCTTTATACAAGTATTAGAACTAGCTTTGGTTTGGAGGCTATTCATAACATTTTGGGGAGGGCCTTCTTTTATCATTTTATTGTTAGAATTTGCATTGACTCATAATTATTTCTGTTGTGAGGACAAGATATTCCTGCAAAAGAAGGCACCGCAATGGGGGCTAATTTTGCCCCAAGTTATATATTATTTATGTCCTTTTTTGAAATTAACTTTCTGTATAGGTTGGAATTTTTTCAGAAAAATGTTGCACTTTATTATAGATACATTGACGATTTGATTTTTGTATGTACTGGCAATATTATGGAATTTGATGGTTTTGTTGCCAGTTTACATAATAATAGATTTGGTCTTGAATTTACTTATGTTTTGAATAAAAACACTATTCAGTTCTTAGATATTCTATTATATGTGGATACGAATAATAAAGTGCAATATAGACCTTACAGAAAAGTTACTGCAACTAACAACTTTCTTCATGCAACTAGTGCTCACCCAATACATCTGATTGAAGCACTTCCCTATGGGGAGTTTAAACGCATTTTTGAGCATACTTCAGATAGTAAGCTTTTGGAATCTGAATTTAAGATGGTTGAAAATAGGCTCTTGGAAAGAGGTTATTCTGAGATTTCTATTAAGAATAGTATGGATAGACTACTCAATCCTGATTCATTCTTAAGGAACAAGCATAAAACTTTTGATAATAGGGTGAACAAATTCCTTCTGAATGATGAGAGTAGAATTTTTTTAGTTAACAAGTATTCGTTATTCTCTCCTATCTTGAAGGATATAGTAGACTTTCTCTGGCCGATTGTTTGTCAGAGTGACGAAATAGGCCATCTCTTTCCCAATAAAGTATGCTTTTCATTTGGTAGGTATGCTAATTTAAAATGAAAAGCTGAAGTTTAAATCAAAAGCTAGGATGAACATGCAGCATGGGATTTTATCCCAAAAAGGTATGTTCAAGTGCGGTAAATGTAGAATTTGCTTAAAAGTTATGAACCTGAATGGTAGTTGCATAAATGGCATAAAATATCAGGCTTTGGAAAATTTCAATTGTAAATCTTGTGGGGTTGTTTATTTAATTGGTTGTGGGTGCAATCCACCTAAATATTACATAGGACAAACTAAACGTCAGTTAAAGCTTAGGATTATGGAACACATGGGTGGTATTAGAAATGGCAGGATGGAAAGCCCAGTTTCTGAGCATTTCAATAATACACACAATGGTGAATTGATCGTTGTTTTTCTGTGCATTGGCCAGACCTGATACTTATAATACTGGGAATTTTTTACATAAATTGTTAAAATTGGAAAGTATGTTCATTTTAAATTTTGGTACCTTAAAACCAAAAGGCTTAAATTTGGAAATGAACTTGACTATTTGAATTGTGAGGCATTAGTATATATTTTTAAAAAACTGTGTTTTTGTGTATTATATACTTTGTCTCAGTATTAACATTCCCTTTTGTCCATATATCAGCATTTAAATGTATGGTCCCTTTTTCTAAAATAATGTGAATGTTTTAATTGCACAATTATTCAATTAATTAATTAAGGAATTTTGTATATAAAATAGATGCATTTGCTGTGGAAGGTTATTCCTTTGAAGGCTGTGTAAGCCGAGGTACCAGAATAAACTCGAGTGCATCCAGTTCCTGTTTCTTTCTCTTTGGTGGTTTTGTTTCAGCAGCAATTGGTTTTCTTTATCAATTTTGTTGTAACATATACTTGTGTTTTTGGATGGCATATTAATATTGTAGAGAAGTATTGAAAGTACATTGATCCGATCACTGACCTTTTATCATTTACCCACTCAACTTCATAGGAAAGTATTAAGTATTTGGATATTTATTTGCACAAGAATGAGAGAAACAAAAGTTTCCAATCCAAACTGTATTGTAAAGTCACATATTGTAATAATTTATTCTATTATAGTAGTTCTCACCCCTTTTTTTCAAAAGAAGAAATTGGTTAAGGGCCAGATGGTGAGGGCAACAAGTATTACATTTGAAAACAAGGAATTTTTGAAAGAAATATACATTTTTAAGATGTGTCATAAGCGTAGCTACCCTATAAAACTTATTAATGAAACAGCTCAAGAGGTTATTTTTTAAAGAAAGAAACATCTTTATTAAATATACAATATAGGCAATTGTACATATAAAATATAAATGAAAACAAACCATACCGACATAGTTTTAGTTGCAACATTATACAGCACTTCTGTCCAGTCACTGTCAGTCAAACATTGTAAATCTCATTCAAATCCTGTCTTCTTTTAAGCCTCATTCTTCCTCCAAAACGTTATTTTGCATGTATTGTTCCGACAGTTCCCATTTTTTCTTCGTAACTTGCTCCTACCATTTTCTAAAGATACCATTCCCAGTTGTTTTATCCCTGTTACTATATTCACTACTTCTAGTACAGTTTTTTACACTTTGATTTTCATTTTCTAGTAATTGCTTTTTTGTTTCCACCATAATTAGACTCAACAAAGCTTTACTATGTCTAGACAATTCCAATTCTATATCATAGCTCAAAAAATAATTTCCTTAGTTATACCAATTTTATCACCCAGTATTTCTAATAACATAGTCTGCAGGGATTTTTTAAAGTCTGTCAACTCATTGCACTTCCAAAAAATATGTTCCCAGTTGCCTCTTTTTCCCCCATCACACTACTGTTTGCTATCTACCTGAGGAAAAATTATTTGGAGTCTACTTGGGGTATAAAAATACCTATGTAAACACTTCCAGGCAAATATCCTAAATCTTCTAGACTTTGTTGTACATTTGGAAGACATACATATATCCCCTCATTATTTCTTTGTGAATTGCTTATCTAATATCTCTTTCCAATTCTTTCTAACCTCCCCTGATTGATTGTTATAGTCATCATGCAATGTTTTATATGCTCTACTTATTATCCCTATTTTAACAACAGCTTCTCATCTAGATTCTACTAAAAACTCTACCAGTGCTGGTCTTTCACTTAGGATCCCCCTATTTATTTCCCTTTGCCCATTCTCTGATATCAATCCTTGATAGGGAAGGCAGTCTGTAGCCTGCTGTCCAAATAAATGCCTGACCTCTTCCCATTCTATTACCTTTCCCTGTCTAATTATTTGCTCCCAATACCTTTGTCCCTTTGCCAGTTTTCTCCAATAAGTACCAGCCTCCTCTTGCATCTTGTCTGTATCCCTTATTGCAGTCACCCCTACTGGCAGAATCTCCTTTGTCCATTCCTGCATTAGCTTAGTTCTTAGAATACTTTCTGCTACTTTATGAATATAATTTTCTGTATGGTTATTGTTGTTCTCCTTAAGGATCTGCATCCAACATCCCAGTCTTTCCTTGTTTCTGGAGCTTCAGTTTAAGTGGTTATTAAATCTAGAAATAACCACTTTAGTCCCATATTAGGAGGTTGTAACAACCAGGTGGTCAACAAGGACAAAACAAAGAATATTGATTTAACAACTAATGAAGCTTGTTCTTATGAATGAGAAATGGCAATCAATTACAATTTAGACCCAGGAAGATTAAAAGAGGTTATTAATAAATATTGGAAAATATTCTCAGAATATGACATTCAAGATGGTGCTATAGGTTCATTGCCATTATCTCCTTATAAAAGGGGAATTAAATCTTAAAATATAGATTTGAAGTTAGTTACACTGACATGAACAGTGGAGATATATTTTTGGGCACAAGAAAGTGTGGTATGTGTACACAATACCAATATATTAATGAAGGAAACTTAGGTAATTCAGAAATATTTAATAAATTGATGAGGCTGAGGTTAAACATAAACATAACTGTGGAATAAAAAGAGAGGTTTATTTGGTATGCTGTACATCATGCACAGCTTATTATACTGGGAAGACAGAAAAGTGCATATAGATTAGAATTTACCACATCTCCATGGTATTTGGTAAACTGACTCCAACAATGGTTTGAGCAGACATGTACTAAGTTGCTCAGATTTTAAAACATTTTTATTTTTGGTGTTGGAAGGTATTAGTATAGACATAAGAGGTGGGAACTGGCATAATAAACTTGAAAAACAGGACTTGGATGGCAGTTGTTATTTAATGCCTGTAAAAAGCCTGGATTGAGTGTTATGATAAATATACAAAGCATTCTGAAACATTCATCATCAGAGTTATGATATAAAAGTTATGTGCATATTATGTTGTGGTTTTATGTATTTATAGTGTTTTACAGATTATTCAGTGTGTTAAGGTAATTTTAACTGTTATATTCATCAGTATATTAGGTTTTATGTAATGTAACATTTAAAATTAATGAAATGTGGTCATGTGACCAATGGGAGGGTGGCCTAATGGTTAAAGTGTTTGCCTTACAAACAGAAGGTGCAGGGTTTGAGTCTCACGAGGGATAATTGGCTAGGCTTACAATGGCTCGCAAGGGCAGTTAGTCTAGTACTAACCTATGAACCTATGAGCACTGTATATTTAAATGTTTGAGAGAATTGTATTGTTCTGATGAAATCTTTAAATGAGAAAAGTGATAAACTTACAACATTCTATTTCAGTTCTCATGGATTGTGTTTATGTGTAGTGTTTTTGCAATTTACTTACAACAAAACTTTTTGTATTACTTATAATTACATCTTAAGTCCCTTATCTGTCCTTCTAAACAGTAAAGATAAAGGGGGAATTGTGCTTCAGAATTCTTCAACCAATTTAGCACAATCCACAAGCTTCCAGTCTTTTTTTTAGCCACTTCTTGCAGAAGCACAGTTGTCATGTCCAAACTGCATCTTATGGAAAAGATACATCGCTTCAACTATGCAACACTTGTCCCTGGTTCAAGTCCAAGATACCCCAGATTTTTCTAGTCAATTCCTGGACTTTTTTGTCACTGAAATCATTTTCCTTTGGAACAGTTGAAAAGGTTTCAATGGCAAGTTCTCTCTGTGGGCTTAGCTATTTTCATATCAGTGAGAAGCAAATATCACCTCCAGTTTCTTGGCTCACTCTTTACTGTGTTCTGGATCCAAAGATGTCTTTAATCCTCCAGGAAAAAATATTTAAAAAAAACAGCTGGATATAGCAACTTGAATTTCATACCTGCTTCCTAACATCCCAGTTGCTGGGACAAATTCAGTTCTCCTCCTCTTGGTGTATGGTGAATACTCATTTTCTACAAACACTCCGGTGACCCCGTTTGTTAATATCTTCCTTTGTGCAAAAATGGTAGCAGCAGCAGCTCTTTCTGCTGATATGGCTGCATCATAACTAAAATCGGTCATGGCTGTTTTCTTATGGACAGATTTGGAGCATATATACGTACATGGTATGCCCTTTCAATTAACAAATCCTGCTGTGGAATACCAATCTACTTGTTTGTTTGTACTTTCGTAAAATGGATGCAATCTATGCCTTCCACTTTCTCAGGTAGAGCAGAAAATCTCAGTTTTTCTCTGCATGGTCTATCTAAGTAGTAGTAAGATTTTACCCAAATTAATAGCTTTTGTTGACATTTTCCCCCGCAATTTCTGTTTTCACACAGGACAAGCTCTAATGAACCTGTTGATCAGTGTGCAGCCATCTTGGCAGTCTCCTAATCGTATGCATTTTTGGAAACTGTATTCCCATATGTTGTGTATGCTGTGATATATACACTTGTGAGAGTCAGATTCTTTGATATGAAGGTGCTTAGATAGCCTTTTTGCACATTTGTATTGATATGGAAGATCTTCTGCTTGAGCATCTTTTCCCTTTTTTATTTTCCTTTACTTTCTTTTGAAGATGAGGATTATCACAATCTTTGTGGAGGAAATAGGCTGTTCATGCTGATTGCTGCTGAGCAACAAATGACGAATTCTACAGCATTAGCATTCATTGAGTGCCCCCTGCCCTCACCAGACCTTAAGGAACCATTTTTCTTTATAGTCTCTCTTCATTGTAGATTTCTGTCTCTGTTTAACTTTGATGGGCATTCCCAATATGTAGATCTTGAAAGGAGCAGCCTTCCTCAATGTGTGATTTATATTGTGATTACATTACATGGTAATTCAGTTTATTCCTTGGTAACTGTGAGTACATCTTGGCATAGCACAAACCTTGTTTGTGGGTGGTTATTCATCTTTGCTGTTACATAGTGGCTCATTATGTTTTCATTTTTAATATAGTATCACTTTTGATGATGGAAATATGTTTAACATAGTGTATAATGGTAGTGGAGTGGATCGAGTTTATTTAAACTGCCAGTATGTTTAGTATTGATCAACATTTTCAAATCTAACACTCAGAACAGGGAATATATTTACAAAATGTATTTACAAAATGTAGTGGTATATGCATTTAATTTATATCTGAACATCTGTGTTTGCATTTATTTAACACTGTTTTATCTGTTTATAAGTTTTCAAAACGTTGTACTTGCGCTGTTCTGATTGACTGTTAAGTCCTCTTTGTATGTCTTTATACAGTAGTCTCTCAGTTAACCAGAACTCAAGCAACCACCAAAAAAATATTGAAGAAATACAGTACAATGTTCATGTGTTGCACTTCCTGTTTTCCCCCCTGCAGAAACGTACCTTACATTTTTAGAGTTTTAAAAAAGAAGATGGGAATAAATTCCCTGTCTCCCCAACCTGAGACCAAGTCAAACCAAACAAGTAGTATAGGGTACAGTATTAGTCAGGCCTGTTTTTAATAGTTAGACTCATGAAACCATAAGCTACAGTTATCCGTCATCTACCAATTCCCATAGGTGCCGGTTAACAGAGAATTTACTGAAGGTTCATTTTATTGCCATTTGTTAAGGGAAGGAAAATGTTAAGCATTTCTTTACCATTCTGTGCTGGTGGAAGTAATTTATTTTGTAAACATGCCTGGCACAGTTAATGATCATAACTAGATATTCAGCCTATGGAAACAAATTAGAATTCATAGAAACACCCATTATAAAACAGTCAGAAATTCAATCACAGTAACTGATGACAATTAAAAACAGTTCTTTTAGGTTCTTAGGTTCATAGGTTCATACTAGGCTATCTGCCCTAGGGCATTTATAAGCCTAGCCAGAATGTGTTTGGCTTTCGCCACCCATTTTAAATTAATTTTGCTATGCCCTTTTTCGAGGTTAGTATACTGTGCCTCTGTCTAACTGTGACACAGAAGTGATACCCGGGTTAAACCTACGATCTCCCATCCACTCATCAAGATTCCTCTTGAAGAGAGTCAATGAGGGACTCTGCCTAACCTGGACTGGGATTTTATTCCAGAGTGAAGGGAGCCTCTGGGTTATGAATCTGTCCCTCCAGTATGTCCTGTTTATTTCAGTGCTGAGGTTCAAGTCTCTCGAGCGTAGCTCAATGGGATTTGGATTTTCTGAGGTGCAGCATGTCCATTAATTCCGGGTTGGACATGGCTTTATACGTCAGGCACAGATTGCCCCTGAACAGGCGGTATGCCACTGAGTAGAGCTGGAGTTTCTTTAACCGGGCAGCATATGGCATCTGTTTGAGCCCTTTGATCCTCTTGGTGAGGTACTTTTGGGGTCTTTCCAGTTGCTGCAGGTGTCTGGTAAGGTACATCCCAAAAGGGACATTGTACTCAATTATGGGCCTGATGAGGGATGAGTAAAGAGGCACGATGACCTCCCCTGATCTAGATGTGAATCCCTTCATGACTAGGTTGGCTATATAAAATGTTTTTCTAACCACTTTGGCTACGTGGTTGTCAAATGAGAGACTGCTATCAACTTGGGTCCCCAGGTCCTTAGGTCCCTAATTACTTCTTCTGTATTTAATGGATTACCACCTATGTGGTAATTTGTGGGCACTTTGTTTTTGCCAAAGGGGATGACTATACACTTTTTGGCGTTTATGTGTTGACTTGTGTCAAAAAAACCTTCCTTTCCGTATTTCATTTCCTAGCACATCAGTATTGAAAAATAGAGTCAAATCAAAACCTGCACCCTGGCTTGCACAGGTATAAAAGTCTGACGCACAACAGAGATAAAGCATTTTGAATGAAAAAATAAATAAATGAAAACAATCCGCATTATTGTCAGCACTTGTGAAACCTAAGAATGACATTCTAAAGACTAAGCAAAATTGCTATACTAGTCACTCACAAATGCTTAAGTGATGGGTGGACCCACAAAAAAAGAATGATATTTACCTTTATTTTTATGTCTGTATTGTTCATGTTTGAAAATCACAGTTGCCCTGCAAAGATATGTTGTCCAGCTCTAGCATTAAATGTATGGTCAGGCATATGTTTGGAAATCTGTATTAAATAATTACTACACGTATGTGACTTATGACATTAAGAACTGAATGCTGTCAGGTTGTACTCTTTCCGGATATTTACTCTATTCTTTAGTTATTCATTTTATCACTTCATCTTTGTTATGTCAGTGATAGTAGCCTGTAAGTTGTCTTATAGGCTACATTTTGGAGGATTTTATGCTTCTTGCTATTGGAAAATATACTTTTGGAGAACTTTATGCTTCCTGCTATTTGAAAGTATGCTTTTAACATTCGTTTCTAGTATTTGGTTAGCAGATACTTTGAACAAGAGTAAGTGTTTACATTACTTGTTGTTAAAAACTGACGGGGTATTTCAGGTGAGAGACACTATAATTATAGGTTAACCTGTAATGCTGTACATGTTTTGGCAAACAGATAAATTCTGTACCCAGTGCAAGCCTTTATATGTATGCCTCTGTGTTACCTAACTGTGGATCTACTGTTGAAAACAGTAAACTATTAAATTCTTTAAGCCATGCAGTGTTTGATATTGACAAGATGTTACTCTCCTGTCTGGACCGCTAGCAGACCACACATGTGGTGTAAACGTGTTTAGGTACAGACACCAAATAATCACAAAGACCATACTGTAATTTTATACTGACAATGACCCTACCTTGTTACAGATTATTGCCAGAAAGTATTTATTCTGCATGTTGCTTTGCAAACTGCAGAAATCATCAAAACATAAGATTTTTAAGACATGATGAACAGTTGCTGCTAAGTATGGTTTAGAACCAGGGAATTTATGATGTGCATAGATCGCACTATATTAAGTTACAGCATTATTAACTGTTTAAATTTTCTGCTCATCTCTGAATTGATGACGCACTGAAGGTTATAAAGTCTACCCCTCCTGTAGTAGGCACTTTGGTTAGCATCCTTAATTGAAAGGTCTTGTGCAGAACTGTGTTGTAGTACTATGGATGCATTGTGAGGGACAATAATACATTACCTGTTTAAAAATGCCTATGTGCGTGTTGCAGATAAAATATTTAATTTGTGTAAGTTAATAAGACATCTAGAAATATAAGTGGTTGAGGGGGAAAAGGTTCCTTTCTATTAAGTGTGAAAAGATCAGCAAATTTCAAAGGAAATGTTGCTCACTTACAGTATTCTATAAATGTATAAGAAGCAACAGTAATAACTGAAAGCAGTACTTTGTCATCTACCTTCACTGAGCAGCTTTCTGAATGTAGTTTCTCAAGCACAGTGTCATTGCAGCATGTTGTTTCATGTCAGTGACCGATTAATATAGTCGTTGTACTGAAATAACATGAGGGCATCTATTTGCAACACTGCAAGTATGAGTCAGGAATGGATTTTTCATTAGAAGGCCAAATTAAAACTAAATGGCATGGAATCCTAGGGATATCTCATAATTCTTACAGGAATGTGGGGTGAAGATGAGTTTTCAAGCTTTTTGCAGACTGGTAAGGTGCAAGATGCATTGATGTGTTATCATGTTGGTGTATGGTTTTGTGTATGTGAATGCATATATATATAAAACTGTAAGAAACTTCTCTGTGTGGAAGATATTCAGTCCATGTATCTCTAGTTAATCACTGTATATTAATCAGATCAGACAATAGTAGTAGAAGTAGCGAACTTAAACTCGTCTTAAGTAAAAAAAATAAATAAATAAATAATAAAAAATATATAATTGTGTAGAATTACTTACTAACTGTTTGAAAGTAATCCAAGCAAGGCAGGCAGTCTGTTTCCAGTCGAAAATCCTTTATTAAGTACACAGACAAGCGATCCAAGTAAAACAAAAATAGAGTTTCCTCACAAGTTTTCTAAATATATATATACTTTTTATCAGGCAAGGGAGTGGTTTATTGTGCTGTATAACAAAGTGTTATTGGTACACATGTTAAATTCACATCCCTTCCCCCATCAGTGTGACATTCAAGCTGGTTCTGCCCTACTTAGTAGTTGTCATAATAATATAACCCTTATGTACTTTAATTAAAATTTATAATAATGTTGTTTTACAACACAATAAAACCACCCCTTGCCTGATAAAAAGTATATATATATATATATATATATATATATATATATATATATATATATATTTCGAAAGCTTGTGAGGAAACTATTACTCTATTTTTGTTTTACTTAGATCGTTTGTCTGTGTACTTAATAAAGGATATCCGACTAGAAGCAGACTGCCTGCCTTGCTTGGATTACTTTCGAATACTTACTATTTTTTTTTTACTTAAGACGAGTTTAAGTTCGCTACTTCTACTACTATTGTCTGATCTGATTAATATACAGTGATTAACTAGAGATATATGGACTGAAAATCTTCCACAAAGAGAAGTTTCTTACACTGTTTTGTATTTGTACCCACTATACTTATTTTGTGGGTTGTTTTGAAACTTCGGTGATACAACGGAGATTACTTGTTTTTTTTTAATACATATATAAAAATACAGGCGCATGCTAGTGCAAATCTTTTCACCCATGGGGCAGGCAATGAGCAGGAAGTTTCATTGCATGGTTCCTGAGTGACACATTTAATGGTGTCTTCTATTTGCCTGCCTATGACAGCCCTAAACTTTGAATCTGAGGTACTCCACTAAAGGGAGTGCAACAGCCTGAAAACCACCTGATGGGGTACAAGCGGTCTTACTTTGAGGTATACTTTTGGGCAGCAGGACCTCTTTGTGACGAATTGTCCTGATCTTGAAATCTAGTATATAGGCTGAGTAGTCTCCAAAGTGCATGTCCCAATGTCTTTGCCATATGGGAAGGTGATCCTGCTCCCATTTCCAAGGTCTTTCTAGTTCACACTGTTTCCTCCAAATTCTTCTTAGGGTAAACTAAATATATGCTATACTAAGACTAGATACATTCTGGATGCGCATGCAGCTGTTATATATTTAAATATATATTCTTTCTACAGAATTTTTATCATTGGTTAGTATTTTGTCAGCAGGAATGTAGCTAGGACTTTCAGATTTGTAATTACAGCTCCCAGACTGCTACCCCCAGCAATAGTACATTGCTGTCTGCCCACTCCCTTTAATTGCTGACCAAACTATACACCTTTCACAATGCTGCTCTCTGAATGGAACACTGACAACCATACACCAGGGTGATAATTACTTGCATGATGAAGCAGCATGAACACATTTTATTCCAAAAAGGGCATCTTTGTGGGTCAAAAAACAAAATACCTTCCCATTTAAATTTTTGCAGACTTCATCCCAGTGGATCTGTACCCTGATATCTGAGTGGAAAACCTTTGAAATAGATATAAAAATCTGTTTTTTTGGTGGAAGAAAAGCTCCTTGAACTGAGGTGTCTAGTTGACATCCCATGAACACAATCCTGTGTGAGGAAGTGAAGAAAGAATTGTGAATGTTCTCCTGGAATCCCAGCTTGTGTAAGAGATCTCTTACCCCATGAGAGAGATTCCTGACACCTTGAAAAAGACACTGCAATGTTAAGCAAGTCGTCCAAATATGAAAAAAGTGGATACCCTGTATCCTGCAGTGAGCTATAACTAGAGCTAGACATGTTGTGAATACTCTTGTTGTAGAGAATAGTCTAAAGGATAAGATAGAGAACTGATGTGATCCAAACACAAATTCTTAAGAACCTTATGAAGTCTGGATGAATAGAGATGTGAAGAACAGGTGGAACAAAAGAGTCTGATGAAGGAAGAGATGAGACCCCCTTGGAAAGGAAGAATTTCCTCCTACTGCCATCTGTGACTTTAATGAATGATTTGCAGAATGCATTGGTCTGAAACAATCTGTTACGAAAGAGAAAAATGGAGATTCAGACTTTTTGGAAGAACAAATAGGCCAGGGTAGGGGGGGGGCACAAGGTCTCTTGAACCAGACTCTATGGATAGTTCTTGGTTTTGGGAAATTCAAGACTTCTCTTTGGAACGCTCTTGCCATTTCTTCTTAAATGTCTGTTTACCTGAATGTTGTTGAGATTGTTTAATCATAAAAGAAAATTCCTTCAACAATTTAGAAAATGAGGGCTGAAAATCTTAGAGATTCCCTGGATCAGCTTGCCCCTTTCTTCACACTTACTGATCATCTGTGTAGCAGAAGAGCCAAAGACTAAATTTCTGTCCAAGGGAGAATTAAAATTTTCATGTTTAACATCATAGCATAAAAATATATGGTCAGACCACCACAGTTTCACAGCACTAATTTTATTAAAAGACAGATGAGCGCTTTTGCGTTGCACAACCAACGCTTCTTCAAATCTCAACACAGTAAAATGTATTTATAATTATTTTACATTTGTTAACTGGGGGTGTCTGAGCTGAAAAGGCCCTTTTTCAGCAGAGGCCCAGGGAGAAAAGCTCCACACAGAAAAATTACAGATACATTTAGATATTTAGACATGATCAGTATACACACAAATTGCAATAGACATGTTTTTACAGTGGTATGCAACACATCAGAAGTTACCGCGGAGAGAACAAACAAGAAAATCTTAATTTAAAAATAAAGGTAATTAATAGATTTGTGGTGTACAGCTGAAATTTGGAACATAGGTAGAATACATACATAGTACGTAGGTACAGTACATACATTGTACATTAACCAGTGTTTGTGAGTAAGAGTGAAAACTATTATCAAGTACTCTAGATTTAGTATGTGTACCTTATCAGCTTTCACTAGCCTAGGGAGCAATCATGGCACTGCCAACTTTGCTTGCGATGTTGCCTAATGAGGTTTTTAAAGGAGGCTTTGGACGATCTGTTTTGTATGCTAGTGGGGAGAGAGTTCCATTGTTTAGCCACTGAACTACTATATAGTGTCTCCAAAGCTATTGTAGCTGTTGGAGACTTCTAGTAGTAGTTTTCTTGATGATCTAAGAGGCCTTTTGGCTGAGTGATGTACTAGGATTTTGAGGGTGGGACACCTATTGGGGAGGTAATAGATAGAATGACAGAGGCAAAGCTGATTGTAGTTTAGGAGATTGGGCAGTTCAAGCCAGTGGCGCTGTCTCAGAGCAGTACAGTGATGAGTTCGATATGGGCAATTTGCAGCAAAGCGGGCAGTTCTGATATAGCACTTCCATTTTGCTTAGTTCAGTTTTGGTGAGATTAGTCAGAATGGAAGATGCATAGAGTAGGGTGGATGGAAGTTGGGAGCGAGCAATGGCTGATCTTGTGTTGTTGGTAAGAAATGGTTTGATACAGTAGAGTGATCCCAGTTTGGCATGTACTTTTTTAATAGTTAAGTTGAGATGACTATCAAATTTTAGGTGGGAGTCTATGGTTATTCCCAATAGCTTAGCCTGTGCCACTGGAGTGATTGGAGTAGCATTTGTGGAGTAGATAATGAATTGACTGTTATCAGTGTTTTTGCTAGAACTGGTTATAATCATAAGCTGAGTTTTCTTTCGATTGTGGATAAGTTGGACTTTGGTAAGGTAGTTTTCAATGTCAGAGAATGCTAGTTGAGTTGTTTGCAGGAGGGTGGGAATGTTTTGTGCAGCACAGATTAAGGTAGTATCATCTGCATACTGAATGATAGATGCATGCTGTGTGGAGGTATGGAGGTCATTTGTGAAGATTAATAGTAGTGGTCCTAAGATAGAACTCTCTGGGACTTCTATAGTTATGGGCAGCTGAGGAGAGAAAGAATTTTCCCATTTCACAGCTTGGTACCTGTCAGTTTAGTAGCTTTGGAACCAGGTAAGAGTAGAATTTCATAGGTGATATTGGTTTAGTTTGTTTAGCAGGATTTTGGTGCGAGACTGTGTCAAATGCTTTGGACATATCCAAAAAAAGAGTTGACACCTGCAGGCCTTTGTTTTTGAGACAGTTTACTGTGTTTGTGAAGCAGAGGAGGGCTGTAGTGGTGCTATGGGCAGGTCTGACACCATGCTGAGTAGGTGACAGGATGTTGCTGTCTAGGAGCATTTCATATATGGCATTATGTACATACCTTACAATCTGTTTTACTGTATAGTTAGTTATTTTATTGTACACTGTTTGGTCATTTAACATATCTAACATTTTTACATTATAGTCCTTAAAATTCAAAACAACAATCAACCCTCCCTTATCAGATGGCCTAATGCAAATGTCTCGTTTCTTTCTTAGACAAGAGAGAACTTCTCTTTCAACAGCTGTTAGATTACAATATGTCTTCTTCCGTGCACCATACATAAACTCATAAAGATCATCCTCACACACCTTGATAAATGTTTATATGTGTGCGGGTAGCTGAGGTACAAATTTGCTCGTTTTTCTCAATCGTGGCCTGCTTATGTCATTACCTTTATCCCTACAAAGCAACTTTAAAGTCAAGCTGCAACAAAACAGTCACAAATCAAGCAGAACATCACTTACATTTGAAGGGATAGACGGAAAACGCTTATCTGTCTTTTAATAAAATTAGTGCTGTGAAGCTGTGGTGGTCTGACCATGTATTTTTATGCTTTGGTTTTACACTGTTTTGGTCTTGACCCTTGTCAGCTGCTGTGACTTTCTTTTGTCTTTGATGTTTAACATCATCAAAAATGTTCTGAGAATGCAGCCTTGCAAACCTCATTAAAACAGTATCAGTGGACACAGCAATGGAAGAAGTATTAGCAGATTCATACACACACACACACTGCAAATAATGAGCAGTAACCTGTGCAATAGAAATGTAAAGCAGATACTTTCTCACAAGAAGAAACTGCAGATGAGACACTCCTCATCCTTTCATAATTTGTCAAAACAAACTTTAACTCTAATGGACACAGGCAACCTGTAAATGGTTCATCTCCCAGGTCCATGCTTACACTTATCAAAGGTATCAGAACTTGTCAGAGATTTGGGATGCATGGCTCGGCTTAAAAAGGCCCTCGTGGTTGTTAACCTAGTATACACCTACGAACATAAACACCTGACAATTCAAAATTTTGAAAATCAAAGCTGCAGAAGTATACACTTTTTTCCTATACCTTTCAATAATTTCCCCATCCTTATCAGAAAGAGTAGGATTGGAATTAACTAAGTGCTTAGCAGCAGTGGAATCAACTAAAGCTATAGCTGCTAGGCTGGATTTGAGAACAGTGTATAAAATGTATAAGACCGAGGAACTTTATACATCCTATCTGCCTTTTTAGGGACAGCTGGCTGACTGTCAGGAAAACTGCAGGCAGTTGCACACACATCCTCTAAAGCAGACAATATGAGGAATCAATATAGGTTCTGGAAAGTTCTTCTGTCACAACTCATAGTATTTTATGATAGACTGAGAAACCTTAGTGTTCTCCTATGGAAAACACTGGCACATTCTAGCAATAGTCTCAGAGAAAGAGAAACCCTCACAGGAAGAATCAGACATTGAGTTTGCTCTGAGTTTGAATGAGAAATCTGAGGAATAATCCCTGTATCCATCCCTGCATCTTCTTGCTCAGATTCAGAATCTTGTATCTCTTAAGGAAAAAGGGATGACTCCTCCTTTTGCCAGAAACTATTTTACAAGAAGAAGCAATTTCCTGAATTAAACTCTGAGACATACCTAGTAAGCTACTCCAATCTGAAGAAATTAGAGGAGGAGTAGACATATGCTTGGTTTTCTATTTCCTTTGGACAGGAAAAATGGTTCCAGCTGTGTCACTAATGGCAGCAGCTGCTTCCCCAGGGATGGGCACAGCAATCTGACAGCCTTCCCTGTTCCTTCTCCCAGGACTGACAAGAGTGGCTCTAACTTGCCTACTGAGTTTACTCCAACAGCCACAGAGGACGTGGCTAATCCCCAGTCCAAAGTGGCAGTAGTTGCTACACCTGATGGATCGGGGGTAAAAGATGAGTGGTCTGAGATGCAACATATGGCTTCAGCAGAGTCACCCACCTTTGGCTAAGGCAAATTGCTAGCCTGCTGCGGTTGCAAAGATTGTTTGCTTAATTTTTTCTTTTTGTGGCTAGAATGAGGACCGACTGTGGCACAGTCAGTCAGTTCCATAGTCAAGCTGAATATGGTGCCTCTTTCCTGCGGAAGCCAAAGAACAATTGCTGGTAAGACTTCCAGTCCTCACAAGTTACATATTTTGTTCTTGTTTTTATTTATTTATTTTTTATTTTTTGACAAAGAGCACCACAAAAAGCACTTCACAATACTATGTCAGCCCCACAAAGGAAAAATAAACACAAATTTCCCATAGAAAATGTTTTCAATTAGTTTACACTACTTTTAAAAGTACATTACAGTCTTGAGACAGTGTGTTTAAACGGGTCTACTTTAGTTGACAGAGACACCACTTCGCCGACACACAGAAGACCGAGACCAAATGGCCGAAAACAAACAATACCGACAACTCACAAAACCGAACACCATAACACTGACACACAAAACGTAAACTACACATTACACACAACTGCATATCCACTAACCTTAACCCAAACACTAACCCTAAGGTCCGACACTACCGCACACTTACCCTACCCGCACCCTAACCCTAACTCACTTAACCCACCCCTAAACCTAAAGTCCGTCACTATTGCACACTGACCCTACCTGCACCCTAACTCTAACTCACTTAACCCACCCTAAAACATAAGGCCCGTCACTATCGCACACTCACCCTACCCGCACCCTAACCCTAACTCACTTAACCCACTCCTAAACTACACTCCGTCACTATCACACACTTACCTTACCCGAACCCTAAGTCCGACACTACCGCACACTCACCTTTCCTGTACCCGAACCCTAAATTCCTCACTGTCGCACACTTACCTGTCCATTCCCTAACCCTAAATCCCTCACTATCGCACATTTACTGAGTCGCACTCACACTTTCCCCATGTCGGTCTTTCGGCTGTCGGGATTTCACCTTGTCGATCACCTTAGTTTTCGGTCGTTTGGTCTTGGTCTTCTGCGTGTCGGCGAACTGGCGTCTCGGTCAACTCAAGTAGACCCATTTAAACACAACACTCCTAGCTTTAAAGTAACTTTCCTGAATGCTATACAGTCTAGGATTTGCTATTTGTAGTAGCAAGGCAACAATTTTGTAACAGAACACTTGACCATTCACTGTAGGAAATAGTCTGTCAATGTTGTTGTTGTTGTGTCTTTTGGCTTTTTCCCGGTTAGGGGTTGCCACAGTGGAACTCCGGTCCGCTAATGATCGGCAGAAGATTTTTACATGCCGAGTTGCTGGCCCTGATGCACAACCTTCAACGAAGGTACGCCCATTCATGCATGTCTCCACACAGAAGACACTCTAGCTGAGAATTGAACAGGACAACGTCTTACTGTGAGGCGACAACGCTACCGCAGCTGTTTCAAAAACAAGTCTGTGCCACAAGTGAGGCACCATATAAACAAGTGGGCCTATTGCTTAGAGCTTTGCACTAAATGTCTTTACCACCCTTTGAAAGTTTGGCAGTTACTGCATAGGATTAAGGTTTCAGAGGTGTTAGCTGGCTGTATCCTGTGCTCCAAGGAATGTATATTAACAAATTAATACTTGTTAACTTTGACTATATAGTATAAGGAATAAAAAGTGGTACACTGCCAATGTTGATGAACTTGTTGTATTGAAGTGAATTTTGTAATATGTTAGTTCTACAAATACAGTGTCATACATGAAGCAAATCGAACTGAAAAGAACCGAAAAGAAAAACACTCTGAAAAAGGACCTTGCTGAACAGGACAACTTCATTATCAAAATAACTAAATAAAAGTATGCAAGATCTGCACTTCAGCTGATTACAAATGCATGCAAAACTGAACCACGCCCTGTAGATAACATAAATAGTATAAAATTAATGCATATTCCAAATTTGTTTTAACAAGTATTATGATGCTAATGAAAAATGCTCAGAAATTACTAGCTAAAAAATGCAAATAAATTTCCCAGTCTGCCAAAACATGCTACAATTCTTTGAGAACGTTTAGCATATAATTAGAATCTACAGCAGTGCTTCCCATATAGGTTCATAGGTTCATAGGTTCATACTAGGCTATCTGCCCTAGGGCATTTATAAGCCTAGCCAGAATGTGTTTGGCTTTCGCCACCCATTTTAAATTTATTTTGCTATGCCCTTTTTCGAGGTTAGTATACTGTGCCTCTATCTAACAGTGACACAGAAGTGATACCCGGGGTAAACCTACGATCTCCCATCCACTCATCAAGATTCCTCTTGAAGAGAGTCAATGAGGGACTCTGCCTAACCTGGACTGGGATTTTATTCCAGAGTGAAGGGAGCCTCTGGGTTATGAATCTGTCCCTCCAGCACGTCCTATTTATTTCAGTGCTGAGGTTCACGTCTCTCGAGCTCAATGGGATTTGGATTTTCTGAGGTGCAGCATGTCCATTAATTCCGGGTTGGACATGGCTTTATACATCAGGCACAGATCGCCTCTGAACAGGCGGTATGCCACTGAGTAGAGCTGGAGTTTCTTTAACCGGGCAGCATATGGCATCTGTTTGAGCCCTTTGATCCTCTTGGTGAGGTACTTTTGGGGTCTTTCCAGTTGCTGCAGGTGTCTGGTAAGGTACATCCCAAAAGGGGCATTGTACTCAATTATGGGCCTGATGAGGGATGAGTAAAGAGGCACGATGACCTCCCTGATCTAGATGTGAATCCCTTCATGATTAGGTGGGCTATATAAAATGTTTTTCTAACCACTTTGGCCACGTGGTTGTCAAATGAGAGATTGCTATCAACTTGGGTCCCCAGGTCCCTAATTACTTCTTCTGTACTTAATGGATTTCCACCTATGTGGTAATTTGTGGGCACTTTGTTTTGCCAAAGGGATGACTATACACTTTTTGGCATTTAGCTTGAGGCCATGGCACTGGCACCAGTTGTCTGTTTCTATGAGGCCCTTTTGGAGGATGCTTGTGTCGGCTGGAGAGTCGATTATGGCACCCAGTTTGCAGTCATCTGCGAACTTGGTCAGCCACAGTCCTTCCGTGTTGGCCTGTACCTCCGAGAAAGATATACCAAACAAGAGAGGTCCCAGGACTGAGCCTTGTGGGACACCACTTGTAACTGGTTTGGAGTCTGACATGGCTCCAGCAATTCTAACCATGTGGGTTCTGTCCTTGAGCCAGTTTGCAATCCATCTAGTGACATAGGGGTTTATATTTAAGCTGGTGAGCTTATCTATAATGCCAGTGGGGTATTGTATCGAAGGCTTTTGCGAGGTCCAGGTAGGCTGTGTGGACCACCTTCCCTCGTCAATGGCCTTGGTGACTGTTTCAAAGAAATCAACCAGGTTTAAGAGGCAGGATCTGCCCTTAATAAAGCCGAACTGGGTAGGATCCAGTGTTTGTAGGTCCCCAATATCTTTATTTATGAGGTCCATGATGATCCTTTCCATAGCTTTGCAGACCAAGCTAGTCAGGCTTATGGGGCGATAGTTTCCAGGATCCGTTGAGGCACCACCTTTATGGAGAGGGACCACTGTTGCTGTCGCCACTCTTTGGGCACATATCCTGTAGTAAGGCTGAGATTGAACAGTAGTTTTATGTTTGGGTTTAGCTCTTCTTTGAGTTCATGTAGGAGCCGGGACACCATCTGGTCCCATTGATGCTGTGTTTTTGCTTTGGAGAGGCGGCTCTTACCTGAGCATCTGAGATGTCAGGGGCAGCACTCTGCTGGGATAGATATTTGCCCTTTTGGTGGGGAGGGAGAAGTTTGCTGAAGCTGTCAGCTAGGATGTTGGCAATGTCTGTGGGTTCGGTGTATTTTTGTCATTTTGGACTAATTCTGAGCATATCTGGGAATTACCACCCAGGTTCCTAACATAACTAAAGAAAGCCTTGTGATTATCCTTAGTGTCCTGTGCAATTTTTCTCTCGAAGCTGGCCTTAGACAATTTTATGTGTGCCCGTAGTTTTTGCTAATACTGATCAGTGATGCCTTCCCTTTTTGGGATTTTGCTTTATCATTTAGTAGCTTCCTCCTTCTATTGTATAGTTTGTTTATGGCTGGGGTCCACCAGACAGGACGTCTGCCTTTGGAGGATTGGGTCTTGGTTTTATTTGGGATCACATGATCCATGCATTCCTGAAGGTGTCCATAGAATGCGTTTATAAAGGATTCTGCGGTCTGGGCCGTATTTTCCACAGGCCCGGGGGCTTTGAGGGATTCCACCTCAGTTTTGAGGAGTGTAAAATTTGCTTTAGAGAAGTTTTTCACTGTGGTTTTCTGGGCAGGGGGTGGGGTCGGGATGTGAATATCCAGTGAGATTAGTTTATGGTCTGATCTTACCAGTGAGGGATACACTTCTGGTCTGGAGCATAGAGTCCCCATGTTGGTGATGATCAGGTCCAGTATGTTTTCCCCTCTTGTGGGAGTGGTAACAAGTTGTTCCATAGCATTTGAGTTTATAAATTCTAGGAACCTTTGGGCTAGGGTGTTGGAGCTAGAGTAATGCTCCCAGTCTATGTTTGGGTAGTTGAAGTCACCCAATATAATGGTGTTTGGAGAGACCTTCATATTTTCCAGTGTTCTCAGGAAGGCCGAGTGGGGTTCCTGGGTTTGGGAGGGTGGTCTTTAGCAGGCTATAAACTGGAAGGCAGTTTTACCCACTGTTAGTTGCACATGGATAGTCTCTGATGCTTCGTGCTTTGCCACCAACATGGTATGAGGTATAACCTGGTAGTGCTGGGGTGCTCTCGGGAGCCCTGAACCAGATTTCTGTTACTGCACAGATATCGATGTTCTCCATGCTAAGGAGAGTTTCGAGTGCGTGCATCTTGAGGTTTAGACTTCTGGCGTTGAGCAGCGTTACTCTTAGTTTCTTATCCCTTGTGATACCTATGGAGGTGGGTTTGTCTTTTGAGCCTTGCCTAAAAAAGGCACTATGGGGGTAGCAAGAGCCTTTGCCAATGTCCGAAAGCCCAGGGCTGACAGGTGCAAGCCGTCCCTAGCGTAGCATCGTGGCTTGTCGAGCATATCATCCCAAGCTGACAGGCATTGGATCCCCTTTGAATGACACCAGTACTTAAGCCAATTGTTGAAATTGATCATCTTGTCTTCATATTGTGGCATCATTCTTGGTGAGGGTAAGATGCTACTCAAGGTCAGGGTCATACCGGCCTGGGCTACATGCTCAGAGAGCTCCTTTATGTCTCTTTTCATGTAGTCCAGGGAGGTACATCTCAGGTCATTCACACCAGCATGGACAATGACTGAGTCATATTTGTACTTGCCTTGGAGTGACCTGAGTGCTTGTGTTATGTGGCGGATCCTAGCACCCGACAGGCTGCTCACCGTGACCCTCTCCTTGTTCAGCCTGGTGAGCGGGACTTCAGTGTGCCTGGCGATAGAGTCACCTATTACAAGTGTATCAGGTGTGTTGTTT